>NC_132782.1:140610752-140913783 GCF_048418805.1 Vulpes vulpes
CTCTCAGGATTATTAATGATAATATTTTACAAATTTATATGAAACATAAATTCAGATTTCTAGCACTTTCTTCCATACCATAGCTGTGTGTAATGAAAATAAATTCAACCACCAAAAAAAGAATTTGACATTTGGGAAATCTTTTTAACCGCTACTTTTTGAAATAATGAAACTCATTCTAGCCACTTCAAAAATAGAGTAGATTGCACAGTTTAAATTAAGTTCACTCAGATTTAAAAAAATAAAATTTAAATTGCATCTTACCTTCTGTATTCGGTAAGAAGCTGATTATAATGACAAACCACAGACTTCGCATTCTGCAACCAGAAGACACCATTATTGATCCCTTTAAATATTTTCTTTGTATTCCTTAATGAATCTAGTTATAAATGCCCAGCTTCATCGAACCCAGCAGTCTGCATCATTGATCCTCATATCTGAAAAACAAACAAATCCATCATTTACTCTTATGGTCCTGTTACGTCACACACAAAAAAAGCAAAAATAATAACAACAAGTCTTTCCCTCCTGGCCTCCATCTATTTCATAGGTATAAAAAAATAAATGCTATATGTTTTGATTCTATATCCAATACAGGAGCTTTTCCTACATACTGGATACCTGGGCCTTACAAGAACATAAAGAAAACGATCAAAGCTCAAAAAACATTTATAGATAACCATGACATACGAATTCACAGAATAGTTATATAAATCCCTGATGATGATTTTTTTCTTTGAAAAGCTTAGGAAGTCATTCTAGAACAATACATCTGTCTCTCTTAGCCACATACCAATCTTTTTTATCAAATTACTAGCTTCAGTATATAATGCCTCTAATAACGTTTTATAAACACACTTTTTTTTGTTTTTGTTTCTAGTGATGGTAACAGCAATATTATCTAATATTTTATCCTGTTGTCTTCAAGGACAGATGAGTGATATAATTAAGCAGTTTTATTTTCTATTAAGGATGTACAATTTTTAACACTTGGATGTACATTAATTTATATAACAATGGCATTCCAAAAGCACCACATTCCTAAACACTACATATTAATTTGCTATATTTATTCATAGAGGAAGCAGTTTAATGAAGGATCTCTTTACTATTTCATTTTAAAGATTTAGATTTTCATAGATTTGGAGTTTTTTTAATGGCAAAGTATAACGTAGTAAGATTAAACCTATATCCTTGAGTAGGCTGGTCCACCTACTTGACTCAAATAAAAATCCAAAGGCCATAATGATTTTACCTCCAAGCCTGTAACACTATTTTTCTAAAAAACTAGGAGAGGGGTAAGAATATAAAACCTGGAACCAAGTTTAAGTCTGTCTGGCCCTCAAGAATTCAGTTTTTCAACGAGAGAGGATAAAAAAACTTTAGGAACATGACTTAATCAGAATTTCTCAGTTCCCAGGACCACATGAGACCACGTTATTTGCTAGGTTTTACTTAAGTGTTTCACTTCTTTCTAGGGTAACATGAGGAATCAGAGTAAATACTAGCCTTACAATACACATAAAGAGCAGACAGTTCTCAAATACATCCAGGCTCCTGGTCTAGCCTTAAGGGCAGAAAAATTACAAAATTTTCCTTTAAAGGGCTATCTTAACAGTTTCTTCATATTGACTTCCTGCAATTTTCTTCTAAGTAAAACTCTTACTAATAAATTCTCTCAATCTACCCTTAATCTGCTGCAGACAAAGTTTTTTAAAGTGGAGGAGGGAGGAAAGTTTTATCTGTATTCTGAGGTTGTACCCATGAAAAAGAACTCTTACAGAATTGAGATGCTGTCACGAAAGCACAAAGAAAATTTAAAAACCAATGTTTTCCCAGATAACTCGAGTTCTTTCACATTTTCTGAGCTACTCTGCATTTGCTACATGCTTCATGTATCATGTATGGTTCTATTAGCAGTTAGAATAATATATAGAATAATATAGTTATTCTATCATCAGTTCACTATGATTTAATAACTTCAATGGAAAAGCATTAAGATTCTAAATAGGTCAGAATCCTTACCACCTACAAAGCTACTATCTTGCTTTACTGACAACCACACCAAAAAAATGTGAAAGATTAATCTGAACGTATTACCTAGTGTTTATTTTTTTATTCTTCATTTTTTATGTTTTTATTATTATTTTTTATTCTTCACTTTCTTAAAGATTTGACTTATTTGACAGAGAGAGAGATACTGTGAGCAACACTAGTAAGAAAGCGAGCAGGGGCGGAGGGGCAGAAGAAGAGGGAGAAGCAGGCTCCCCACTGAGCAGGGAGCCTAACTCAGCGCTCGCTCACAGGACCCCGAGATCATGACCTGAGCTGAAGGTAGATGCTTAACCGACTGAGCCACCCAGGTTCCTTCATTTCTGGTGTTTAAATATAAAAATCCATAAAATCACAGATGAAACTAACAAGGTATTTCCATAATAAGCAGTTTGTTTTATCATGCCTCTAGTTTCAGAGATAAAACTGCTTCCATATACGTCTCTCCATGACCCAGAATAGCAGCTCTCTTTGAATCTACTGAAGACGGGGCACCTGGGTGGCTCAGTGGTTGGGTGTCTGCCTTTGGCTCAGGTCGTGATCCCAGGGTCCTGCGATGGGTCCCACGTCGGGCTCCCTGCATGGAGCCTGCTTCTCCTTCTGCCTATGTCTCTGCCTCTCTCTGTGTCTCTCATGAATAAATAAATAAAATATTTTTTAAAACCCAACCTATTTAAGACATTTAAGTATTATGATGAAGGGGGTCAGAAATGCTATTATCCAGTTCTAAGAACACTTCATCTTAAAAACAATTTTTTAATGAAGATTTTATTTTTTTGACAGAAAGAGAGAGCACAAGCAGGGGGGAGCGGCAGACAAAGGGAGAGAGAGAAGCAGACTCTCTGGCTGAGTGGGGAGCCCGAAGTGGGCTCAATCCCAGGACCCTGGGATCATGATCGGAATCAAAGGCAGACACTTAACTGACTGAGCCACCCAGATGTCCCTCTAATAACACTTGAGATGATTCTATGCCCAAAGAAATAAGACAAAAACAAAGGGAGGATCAAACTTCCTCTCCTGAATGCCGAAATATATAAAAAGAAGAATGATATATCAAAAATTAATCTTATGGGGAAAGACGGCACACAACCCTGTAGAATTGGCTCTATTCTTTTTCACACTAAACTCCCAAAAACTATTCAAAAGACAAATGCAAGAGTACAGCTGCAATTTACAACCGCTGTGGCGAAGTACCTGCCTTAAATCTGCAAGCTCTTTTATATAAAGCATAAAGAGAAGTCAGATAATTTCATGACCTGTCACACTGGAAAGGCTAATCAAGGAAAAACTTCTTATATCCTCCATATTGTTCAATGATCTGGTGAAGCAATTAGAATAATTTTAATGTGTGAATGAGACGCATTAATTAGTACACATAAAATTAAGTCAGCCTCTGGAATGCTCCTGATTTGAGCAAAGAATTCTCACTGTCCAAATTCTGCTTGTAATGAGTATTTTCATTTCAATGGCATGCATCAGGCTGCCTGCCCGCATACACAACTCTTGAACACATTTCCACTTTCTTAAAGCGGTCCAAGATCAATCTGTCTTCGGTCATCTGCTTTTGAAAGAGTCCTTGTTTGTGGGAAGAAAGGGAAGGAAGAAATCAGACTGATGACTGCCTTGTAGGAAACAGCTGCCAAGATAGGAAAACCTCTGTTAGTAAGGGGAAAATGAGGAGGAAACCGCACAACCAAGACCTCTTTTGTGGTCTTTGGCCAGGACAGATATTTCATGAACAGATTTTAACTATAAAACTTAAGCGTATTTGTCAGGATTTTAACGTGAAACGCAATTTTAAGGTTTGAGGATGGGAAACTCGATTTTAAAATTACACTGTAGTCAATTATGAGACTTAGTATGGATAATTGTTTCTAACAAACAGAAACAGGTTCTGCAATGTAATAAAAATCATGGCTTTCTTTATGCAAATAAAACTTACGTCCATCTGTTCAATAAGCAAAAAGAATATCAAACTTATTTTTCTCACTCTACAATCTATGTCCAATCATCTTCACATTGAAGAAAATTATTATATAAAAATTCAAGCTTTCAATGCAATCTTGAAAACTAAGTCAAAAGGTATCATTGCTGTGGTCCAAATTAAAAACCACCTTCCATTAAAAAAAGAAAAAAGTCAATGAAAACTGAAATACCTAACAAACCACAATCAGTTAAAGATAGAGTGAATAAATAATCAAACATGGCAAAATTAATCTTAGGAACACATTGCTCCTAAACAAAGTGCAGCCAAAGGACACTCACAGGCATAAATGTAGCTAGCGAACAGACTCCTCCTTCACTCTTTAACCACCTGCAAAATGAAGCTCAGTCAAAGCTTCTCATAATGCATAACAAAAACAAGGAACAAAATCAGAAAAAACGCTATTAAGTTTCCTTTCAACAAACAGAAAAGCTTAAGTAATTAATTCTTATTAATAACCAGTTTGTCTTTAGATTTTAGAAAACCTCCTTCCATGAACTTCGGTAAGGAACTCTTGACTATAAAGGCACAGTGCACAGATCAAACTCCTCTTCATGCTAAGTAACGATTCATTTCTTAATAAAATCAGAAAACAGCATTTCTACTTAAGCTATAAATGACTGTGGTTTTTAAAGATACAATGCACTTCTTACGTAACAACCTTGTCCTTATCCTTCAAATAAGAAGATTCAAACCTAAGTAACGATTCGTTTCTTAATAAAATCAGAAAACAGCATTTCTACTTAAACTATAAATGTGGTTTTTAAAGATCCAAAGCACTTCTTATGTACAACCTTGTTCTTATCCTTCAAATAAGAAGATTCAAACCATTTTATCCTCATCTTATTTCTATCAAACCTATGTCATGATTTTTTTTTAGGTCTGCATATCCTACTACTCTGCCATGCAAAAAGTCAACTGATGCATCATTACTACTAAGCCTTCCAAAGCTGAACAACGACTTCCAGAAATATGCCTCCGCACTGTTTATATTCCAACACTCCTCAATGTTTTATACACTACTTAAAATGTACAGTTAGGCATAATCTTTCAAACAGTACCCTGCTTATATTTATTAGCTGCATGAAACATCCCATGCTTTCAACTGTCAGCAAAATTAGGAAAACACTACTAATCAGTTCTCACATTCAGGTACTTATCTTACATTACCAGAAAATCATATTTAACCTCGTATGTGACGTGCCTGCTCAGCAAAAAGAGGAAAAAAATAAAACCTGTTTGTAACTATCAACAAAAGAGGTCGACTAGACCATGCTTCAAATTAATAAGATAATTTAAAGTTTTCTAAAACTGGTTAACTAAGGTTATCTATTCAGAGTGAAACCAACATAAAGATTCAGATCCAAAGCTTTCTCTTTGATTTCTACTTATGGACACTGAGGTAGGAAGACCACTGATGATAAACCCAAAACAACTAAAAGCACGAGGACGGGGAAAGAAAAGCACCATCCAAGTAGGAGACCTACCAAAGTCACCCACCCTTGTCATTATGCACTGACGCTGTTTAAAATGCAACGTTAGTGCTTCATTCTACGCACTAAATGCATGTCGGTGCTAAATGAAAGCCAAAGGAAGCTACGTATACAAAAATCAGTCCTTCTAATCTTATTTGCCCTATAAAATGATAATAATTATGAAGTGGAACTTAGTAGCAAAGGAGAGCTGCTCTTCTAAGATTTTGCTGAAACAAACAAAACAACATCAAACCCTGAGAACTCCATATGCTCCCGTGCAAAGGCTCAGAAAATGAAAAATAAATTACAGTTTCATTTTGATTTAAACCTCATTCGGGGTGTTTGCTTTCCAGAAATATCCTATGTGCGGCCCTGACAGGCTAGAAGTCCCCCTTCTTGTTAACATCGGAGAAAACACTGACACTCTGGGGAGTTTTCTTTCAGTAAGTTGTCTAAGTAAACCCTTGCTATCGCTAATCAGGGAGCTTATTTTAGCTCCAGACATTCAACGTTCTTTTGTGTTTATTTTCTCTCCTTTCACGAAGATAGTTTGGGGCTGGGAATGCTGATAGAGATTCTAACACCACGTGGCCAACCGCTGGTGACATCCCCTTTCTCGGTTTCATTTCTGCAGACCCTGGTTTCCAGTCCCGAGTACTTGAATTAAACCATTTCTGCCAAAGTCCCCTTAACGTCCGTTGCTGGTCTTACCCTTCACTGAAACTTCTGCACTGTGAGGGGAATAAATCCTTCTAGGAGAGCTCTTAGAGCAGGAAGGAGAAGACTTCAGGAATGCTCCTAGCAAATGGCATCAGCAAGCTGCTGCAACATCTACCAGGCATGCTGAGCACGCGAAAGAGGCTTGGAGCTGTGGACACAGGAGGCACAGGCAGGGCACTCTGCCATTCTCGTCATTAAAATCCTTCCAGTTGAAATAATAAAAGCAAATTGCTGTCATTTTCAAACCGATGTTGGGGACATTTTACGACTGAACATAAACTTGCAAATTAAGTCTCAAAAGGAAAAAAAAAAAAAGAAACCAACAACAACAAAAGTAGTTACAGACCCCGTTCAAAATATTACCTTACCTATCATAAAAAGTTGATGGCTTCCTCAACTTTTCTAGCAAAAAAAAAAAAAAAAAAATCACAGATCTGTTGATTTAAAATATTTTGTATTTATTGCTGCATTATAATCCGCCTACAATATAAGAAGTTAGTTCTTTTTCCCACTGTAGAAAGGGAAAGCTGTTTTTAAATGGCAGTCCTCCCCAACTTGAAGACATTCTATTTCCTCTTAACTTTCTAATAGTCTAAAATTCTTATGCAATTTTTTTTAGTTAAATACAAATTAGGGGTACCACAGCCAAAAATTATTTCCTGAGTGCCTACTATGGGTGAAACGTTGTATTAGACATACATCACTAATTCAGGAGGTCAATATTAGAAAGGTCAGAAATCTGAGGCTCAGAGAAGAAAAGTAACCGGATTGAAGTTATTCAGCTAGCAAGTGGCAGAGCTTGAATTCTAATCAAGGCTAATTACAAAGCCATTCTTTCTGCTAGTCACTACATTATTCATTCGACAAATATTTACTGAGCATCTATTGTGTGGTGGGTACTGAGGAACAAAAGAGACAAAACTCCTTAGGTTCCCTTGGGAGGTTATATTCCAGGCTAAATATAACCCTTCCTAATAGAAAGCTATAATTGCCTGATACATAATTAGGTCTAAATAGTTAATTTATAGGACTTCAAGAAATCCTCACAACTTGAAGATTTATATATTATTATTTCCATTTTGCCTTAAAATGAGACTATATAACCTGTTCAAGGACAGTTAAGTAAATACCAATGCTGGGATGTAAACCCATGTTCTAAACTGCTATTGCCACTAATAAAGTAGTTCAGGTAAACTTACTTTATGTCTTATTAGCTTTCCCTTTATAATAAAAAATAGAAGTGAAACAAAGGCATTTTGGGATTGTGAAAATGACAAAATACCAAAAGAATAATGACTTGATTTTCAAAATGTTTACATTAGTAAAACTAACATCCCTTAGGTAATGATAGCTAAATGTTAACTTAATTTTTATTATTTCCAGTCAAGCTATCTTAATTTCATTCATTTACAGGGCTATTTAAATTAACAAATTATTCTAAACTAATCAATCTTATCAGCCAAAATACCTGAGAAGTTGCTTACAAGTCAAACAATAAACTTAAGTATTTCCTCCAATTATAATTAACAATGAATCTTAACAGTCCTGGAAAGAATGTTTTCGCATTAACATCTATAATATTATGGACTAATCATTCATTGTTCAGGCAAAGAGAAAAGAAAAAAATCCAATGTTGCTCATGAGATTCAGTCTTACGTTTGGCTCACTGCACTAGATCCTTTGTTCATAAATCATTGTTACTAGTCATTCTCTGAATCAATATTCAGATTCCCTCTTGGTCTATATATACAACCACTAAATGAAATAATAATGACCCAGGATCTGTTGTAGATTAGATCATCAATATCACCATCAGAGGTTTCTTAGAGATAATTAGGTAATCTGAGTAAAATATGTCAAACGATCTTAAAAATAAATATGAAAAATTACAATGAATACGCAGTAAGAAGCTGAAGAAAATTTTGTGAAGTAAAGCACATTGTCTTTTGTAATCAATAAATGATACAACTCATTTGCAAGCTATGTCAATATATATAGTATCATCTACACTTACAATTTTCACCTCCACTATAAAGTAGATAATATTAACATTATAATTGCAAGTACAGCAGTTTAGGTCAATGAGTATCTAGTGATTACATTCTAGATATTTTTGATAGTAAGTACTGAAAGGAGTGTTATTTATCTAATTATTTTTACCTTATAGATTATTAATTGATCCTATGTTAGGTTGAAAAGGAATTATAATACAGATCAAGATATGGTTACCACCTTCAAAAAGTCAATAATTTTCTAAGGAGAATTAGAAATAGAAGAAAATGACTAAGACCCCAAATATGCATTAATTAATAATTGCTACACTCCCAAAAAACTCTACGGTAATTAATGTATTTCATACCAAAATGAGAGAGAAGAGACACAAAAGCGGTTTCTCGACTGTGTTTTTCTTGAGATACATATTTAGATCAACCAACATCATCTGGATAGAAAGAGTCCCTAAAATGAGATCAGGGGAACACCCTGGAATCCTGTCTTAACCGACCACTGCGAAGGTCGGTACAACTCACAAACATCAAGTCCTCAAGTTTACCCACTATATATGAGCGTAGAATAGACAGTAAGTCTACTATTCCATTATCTTCCCACTTCAATTATACACTTATGGTCCTGATTCCATCTTCAGTAATCTTAAAGAAGATTTTTAGGGGGTACCACAATATGTTTCGCTACGGGCTTGTCCCTTCTCAAAATAACTCTCAGCGATTGTCCTAATAATTCACGTTCTAAAAATTTCACCTAAGGGAGTTCAGAAAAACACTTTTTTAAACCTACTTATACATGATCACACTGGCAGCCATAGTAATAACCTGAGATTTACTCAGCTCACATATTTCACGCTCTGAGTTCATGAGAAAACTACACATGATCAAAAAGCAAGATGACATCAGGCTCTTCAGAAAAAGCAAGTTCCTGTAACTTAGCCAGGGTTGCTTTCCATCAAACCTTATGGTATAAATCTGTGTCTACAAGCAGAACTCACGATAATAGTATTTTATTGAGTTATAAAAAAAAATATTTTATGGACGCCTGGATGGCTCAGCCGTTGAACGTCTGCCTTCGGCTCAGGGCCTGATCCTGGAGTCCTGGGATGGAGTCCCACATCAGGCTCCCTTGCATGGAGCCTGCTTCTCCTTCTGCCTGTGTCTCTGCCTTTCTCTCTCTGTATCTCTCATGAGAAAATAAAATCTTTTTATTATTTCTGAAAATTAATTTAACATTAAAAATAAAGTTGTACTTTAAGTGTTAAGAACAGAACAGACTCTTAATTCTGTTGTTAGATTCTGTGTAGTTGGTACAGCTGACTCCTCTAAAAAAACATTAGGACTTAGACTTGGAAAGGCAAGAAAAATAATCATGGACAAACTATCAAGAAATAGGAATGGGCTGAGTTATTCTGAATGGTTGTTAAATATTAAAAAATTAAAATAAAAACCTTTGCTCATTAAAAAAACGTTTTAGGTTCTATATGTTAGTGCCTCTCAACTACTCAATCATGGAGGGGGTGGAGGTATGTGGCTTATAAGAAAGGGATTTAACTTTTAAATATAATTTTACAGCCTCTATTAAAATTGCAAATAATATTAAAGTGGTAATAAAAGAATGATGTTTAATAAAAAAATATAGGTTATAAAAAGCTGAGAAAAACGGACTAGAAGCTTGAATTACTTGCCAAGACTCTCTTATTTAGTAAAAGACTAATGTATTTTGTAATACTTCAACAATTTTTAAAAATCCTCGATGCAGAAAACTTTTGAGGAAAACGTATCCCTTGTTACTAGGCCATATATAAAGAAAAGCAAAAAGCCATACTTAATAACTACCACTGATGATAACGAGTAAGTCTCCAAATCCCGTAAGCTAAAAATTATCAGTAGTATTCCATTATGTTTGGGGAGATTAGAAGGAAGGGATTGTGTAGACTGATATCACAGAGCAGGGATCAGGAAACTTTTTCTATAAATGACCAAACGGTAAATATTTTAGGCTTTAAGGGACCCTCTAGTCTCTCCCATCATAGTCTGAAACCCACCACAGACAAGGCGTAATAATGAATGAGCATGGCTGTGTGCCAACAAACTTTACTACAAAAAACAGGCAGCCAGCGAGCTATAGTTTGCCAACCCCAGCTATAGATGAACTGGCACAGGATGAAGATAACTAAATGCAGTTCAGTCAAGTAATAAAATGACCAATAACTATCAATGTCTGCCAAAATAATCAAACTAATTTTAGTCTGTTATTTTAAGAAATTAATTTAAATGTTAATGTAAAGGTAAATTAACCACGCTCGAATAAGAGAGATAAAGCAATGTTATACTGACCAAAACAAATTAGCGTTTCACCGTGTGTGTGTGTGTGTGTGTGTGTGTGTGTGTGTGTGTGTGTAACAAAGCCATGGCATCTGGGGAGAAACTCCAGAAAAGAAAATAAAGGACATTACCACAGTAACCTATCTTGCTCCTCTGTTTGGCAGGAGAGAATGTAAAACCAATCAAAACAGTAAGTAATGGAAGACTGAAAAGTAATGAGGTTTGGACAAGACCCCTGAGGTATTTGACCATTAGCATGATGGTTTCAAATAGCTGGTGGTAGAAGTGGCTTCAAACTCCTGAAATTTCTGTCACCATTGCTACTCACCCATATGAAATACTGGATATATCCCAGTTCCACACTGTATTCAACAGGAAACTGCTAAATTCTAATTTGCTGAATTTCTGCTAGAAAGCTAAAACTTCTACAAGGCTAAAATCACCAACCTTATTCCAAAAAATTATGAAGTCACAATAAACGTACACACTTCTTTTGGAACACGAGTATTTCTACAGCTTTCCAATTCCCTGTATCCAGATTCTCTCCAATCAAAATATTTTGAATGTTACTAATACAGTAAATATTTATTTTCTGCAATCTAATCTTTCCTAAAATTGAATAGTCATGCAATAGAACATATCATAAGAATAACATTTCCAAGCTACAATTAATAGGTATCACATTAAAACACATGAAGGCTAAACTTTTCTATCAATATTATATATAAGACAAAAGAGTGGAGAAGGTTACAAATTTTTAATAAGAGCATTATATTATGGTAGTAATAATCTAGGTGTTTTACTGGAAGTGAAGTGGATTACTGTAAATGAAATTTTAAAATGTCCTTTCCATTTTACAGATAACACAAAATGACTTTTTTTCATGTCTCTAGCGATAAGGATAAATTTGCCACACATTTAAATGGTGCCTTCACCCTTCCCACTCTGGCTCATGAATTAATAATTCAGTGACATTAATACAAGAAGATAAATGATAAAAAGGTTAAGGCGCATGGGCCAACCATACACACATACTTCTTTTAGCACAGTTAATACTTCTCTGCCAATTATAGCTAAAACTTTTTAACAGTTTTCAATAGCATTTTTACAATCTAACTAGCAGCTTATACACACACAATTTCACACAATTCAGGCTTAATAAATCTCCTGCTGGTACCAAACAATCATTCCAGGGGATTAAAGTGCAACATCTGTTAACATTAATAATGTTTTATATAGTCATATGTATTAAAGAAGCCTCTGCTCCATTATTAGTCTAAAAAAACCTTCTAGACCAATATACCGATTTAGCATGAATTACACATATATCCTTCAATTGGTGACTTACAACAACAAAGAAACACATTAGCATGAAATGGCAAAAGAAAAAAAAACTGCATTCCCTGTGAAGTAACAGATTTTTCTGAACCAAACTTAACTAAATGTATTTGAGTGTGCATGCACAGATAAATACACACAAATGGAATTAGCTCTCAGTCTCTAACAGTTTCTAAAACCAAAAATCCTCGGTAGCATAACTCATTGTAAAATTCAATAAACCAATGCTCTGTAAATATAAAACGTACTTCAACGTAAGGTGGCACACATTCACTCACAGTTGATTTGATGCTCTCTGAAATGTCTTAATCCACTCTCACTGTTTTCATTCCCAGGGCCCAAACACCTTCTCTCTAAACACGCACAAAAACCTCAGAGGTGTGATTCCTTGCCCTCCATCAAGCGTTGTTAGCCTCCATTGGACTAATCTTCCCAATTTCAGTCTACAACATAAAAATGTGTAAAACTGGAAACAATCCCAGAGATCACTTCATCCATAAGGGAAAGAAAACGCTTGGGGTTGTGACTTGACAAAGGCAGATCGCAGGACTGCTGATTTTTAAATTTTCCGTAAGTACATATATTATCCGGCTGTAATTCAATTATCACAACAAATCTAGTATCTATCTCTATTTTAACAATAGGGAAATTACAACTGGGGGCTAAAGGAGAAGTGATAAATGGAAAGTTTAATAAAAAGTGGCAAAAAGCAAAACTAGGAACAGAACCCAAGTGTATCTAATTTCAAAAATACTTAATCTAAATGCTCTGCTTCTGCTAAATTTATTTGCTCAATAATTCTGAATAGGCTTTTTGAACTGATTTTTAGCAAAATACCCATATACAAAGCATTACTCTCCTTTCCACCTAAGGAAATGTATACAGATTTGCTACATTTAAAAACCATCTAAACCATAAAGCCAACCTGACCACCTCAAGGTGAAAAAAACCTCTCCTTCCACAAATTCCTATAGTCATCGTCTATCATTTGTATAGTAGGTGATCTTAGGGTAATCTTAGGACTCTAATTAGGCTTTTAAACTATTTTAAAAATCTCTTTTGTCCAAATTTCTCATATTTATCTTTCTTCAATGTAAGTCTCTTCAAACCAAATGAAATAGTTTCCAATATACATACTATGTTCAAGACACTGAGACTAGTACTGCAGGCAATATAATGATGCAGAAGATAAGGAAATGAGACAAAGGCACAAATAACTACGAATTAATTTAATGTAATTAAGTAAGTCCTTGCAGACCATAGCTTTCGCCCATTGCTTTGATCGAGTCTGATATGTAGCATAATATCCGGGTGATTAATACAGTAAATATACAATAAATTAAACAGGTTTCTGGAAATTATCATTTTTAATGGATTTTCCTTTTTTTAGCTAACATCTAAGCTTGAGAATGGCCATCATTTTTTACTTCCCGTTCTTCCTCGCTCTTTAAAAATTAGCAAGATTCAACCATTGAACCATTGGAAGCTTACCCTCACCTCTGTACCTTTCCTGGCATACTTACGATGTTCCTTCTGCCTGGAATCCCCTCTGCCACTTGTTCCTTGGCCAACTACTATGCTTTCCAATACTCAGTTTAGACCTATCACTGGACTATCTGACTCCCTCCTTCCCCTAAACCCTAACCACACACACCAAAAGAGCACTGCCATTTGTGTCCATAGTACAATGTGCTTTATCAGAAAGTATCCAAAGTATCATTTCAAATTATTGTGAGGTAGCTGAAAACAGAACCCATGGCTTTCACATCTATAATCTCTAAGCAGCCTTGCATAATGCTTGGCAAACAGCACATAACAAATGTTTTTGACAGAAAGAATGGAAAATAGGAAAGAAAAGAGAAAGTTGTCAATGAATAAACCGAACTATACATGCAAAGTAAAGACCATGAATGGCAGAAAGGATAAAGAAAAGTAAATGGAACCAGAAATTAATGTGTAAAAGAAACATATTTTAAAAGTAGAAACAAATGTAAGATCTCCTAGAACAGGGATTTTCAAGGATTTTTCTTCCTACACAAGACTATTTTTAATTAAATGTTTAATTAAATATTGATAATGTCTATTTAAAAGACAAAAATAAAAGTGTTTTTCAGAAAGCTTAATTTACCATTGTTTGGCATAAAAGATCTTATCATTTTTATCACTTATAGAAACCAAATAAAATAGAGCCTCCTCTTTATAAAAGTGAAGCAGGAAGGTCACAATTAATGGGGGAACTAAACCTATAGCTGAGCTCTAACCAAAACCAAACTCCAATAAAATCAGTCCCTTGATGGAAGTTTTTCTTTAAAATACTTGAAAATCAAATAAATAAATAAATAAATAAATAAATAAATAATAAAAAATAAAAAATAAAATAAAATAAAATAAAATACTTGAAAATCTGGGGTACCTGTGTGGTGCAGTCGGTTCGGCTAAGTGTCCGACTCTTGGTTTCAGCTCAGGTCATGATCTCAAGGTCCTGAGATGGAGCCCTGCGTCTGGCTCTGTGCTCAGTGCAGAGTCTACTTAAGACTCTCTCTCCTCCTCCCCCTGCCCCTCCCCATAACCTACCCCTACCCTTTGCTCTCTTTCTCTGATCTTTAAATAAAATAGAATACTGGAAAATTTAATAGAATGTATTAAAACTATAATTTTAAATATTTTAAATAATTTAAAACTATTTCAAATATAAGATAAATTGTATGAAATTATGTTAAAAATGCCTGATAAATCTGCTTTCATATAATAATAAAACTGGGTAAGTTACAAAAAATTGACATTTATTTTCAAAGTACACTAAAAATACAAGAACATTTTTTTCTTGCAAAACGCTTTGACAAGGTAGGCTTCCACATTTACCCATTTGTCCACCAATATTTGGGATTTGGAGAAAATCTATTTCCATCAGTAAAGGTTCCCCTTTTTTTTTTTTTTTTCTGGTAAAAGTTCTCTTAAAAGTGGAAGTTTTTAAATAGAATACAACACAAGGGTACAACACACTTTTGTCACCATTCTGAACAAAGAGCAGAAAAATTAAAATCCACACCTCGTTTCTCCTCCAGAATTATGAGACTGACATGAGCGCTCCAATTCAATGTCAATCTGAGGGCTTACACCTCACCTCTAAGTGAAAAGACAAGTAAATTTCGCCATGGGAATTACATTTCAGCCTTACTATGCAATTAAGGTATCTGATGTTGCCTTAATAAAGCATGCAGCATTGTAGATTTTTTTGGTATTTATGTAATTTGCTGAGGCTGTTGAAAAACCACAGCGATTCCAAATCCTAACTTTCCACCCTTCCTCAGACCAGCATTTGCAATTTAATCGACTTTAATATACGAATCAAGCACTGATAATGAATCTAAGCCGCCTGTTTGCAGAAAGATATCTGAATATTAAATATGAAATTTAGCAGGTTTTAATAATTAGACTCTGTAAATTGTATAATATATATGTCTGTCCTAATTTGGGAAGATGCACTTCTCACATAATACTCATCAGACTAAAATACAAGAAATTCTTCTGGCATTTCACTAAATTAAAATCTTGAAACCCTACAGCTACAATGTGCAAATTTAGATTTTATTAATACTTTAAATCAAACCATAGTTATTATTCAGTTTCATATAATGCAATTTATACCAGTCTTCTGCTGAGGCACAATGAGATTTTAATCAGAATCTAGTGTTAGTCACTAGAAGACATTTTGGAAGGTAAACAACCACCACTCCCACCCCCTTCAAGAAAACTATCAGCTCACAGTTAAAAGATAAAAATAACCCACCCGTGATCTCCACTGAGGAAAGGAATTCTGGAGGAATGGCTCCTTACATACCAGAAAATGTTTCTAAAGCTAAGACTTAGGCTACCCTTGGGAAGCCTGGGTGGCTCAGCGGTTGAGCATCTGCCTTTAGCTCAGGGTGTGATCCCAGGGTCCCGGGATCAAGTCCCACATCGGGCTCCCTGCATGGAGCCTGCTTCTCCCTCTGCCTGTGTCTCTGCCTCTCTCTCTCTGTCTCTCATGAATAAATAAAATCTTAAAAAATATAGGTTACCCTTACTAAAACCTTATATGAGCTATTAAATGCTATTTTTTCATAGTTTGCTAAATGCCTAGATGGTTACAACATGGATTTTTTAAAAGTATTTTGTCACAGTTTTACTCTATATATTTTACCTATGACCGTTAAAATGCCTTTTTAGATATTTCTATTATTTTTATGGCTTAGTTTGCCATCGAAAAAGCCAAAATTTGCACTACAGTATCAACACCCCCATTTAGCTCACCTCCCTTTATTTCACGTTGATTACCTTATGCAACTCTATCTTCATCACAACTGATCAATCAGCAGAAAAAAGAAGTCAGCCTTCATACCAGGACACAGTTCTGACAAGTAGCCTCTACTGACTTCCTCTTCCCTGTTAATATGTGGGAGGATCTTACTCTTTGTGATGATTTGGGGGCAGGGATTTTGAAACTGTGATTGTAGGTCAGAGAGAAGAGCTACAAAAAAAAAAAAATCCTAGTTGCATGTTTTCATATGGTAAATTCAACCAGATAGCAGATTATAGTAAAATGAGGAAAATTATTGGTCTTTTTTTTTTTTTTTTACTTAATCACACAGTAAAAGTGGAAGCAGATGTTTTCAGGTGGATGGGTAGACATCAACATTTCTTGGTTTCAGTATCAGAACATCAATTTTGGTAAAGGCAAATCAGGTCAATCACTGATGTATCACCTAAAGAAGATAGCGTCACAAATAGAAAACCCTGAACAGAACTTAAAGGAGGAAGAGAAAAATCTCCCAACAAAAAGGAGGAAAAAATGAAACAAATCCAGAGTGAAAATGGATGCCAAACAGGACCCACTTAAATATGTGACTAAGTTAATCGACATCAATAATGATGATAATACTAAGCATTTACTGAGAGCATCCCATGTATGAAGCTCTATTAAACTGAAAACTGCATCGCACAATTTTTCTCCATTTTATGGAAGTTAAGAATACTTTCAGATTACCCTTGAAAAATCAGTATTAACTCTTATATTATTACCATTATTATTCTTATATCCATGAGAGCAATCTGAAATTGGTTAGGTTCTAGTCCAATTTTTTGTGATCTTTATTACCTTAATTGACAACTACTCAAGAAAATACATCGAGAACCTGCTCTGAGCTAAAAACTGATGATAGGTGCTGACAGGTGCTTCTGGTTGTTGGGTCAACCCATATAATTAACTAGCTATAAAACCTAAAAGTTATTGCTAGGTCTAAAGAATTGGAAAGCTATCGAGGAAATAATTTCATTATTCTTAATAATAATAAGATGTAGCTAGGAAATTTCCTAGGTACCGACAGAAAAAAAAATGTAAGTTCATTGTAACAAAAAAAAAGCCACAATAAATTGTAATGAATAATACCTTTGAGGGCATAGAAACTCCTCGGCTTTCCAAAAGGGACAAGGCTTGTATCTAAGGAAACCTAAGAATATCATATTAGTTTGTGAAAGAGCTGTTAAGAATGTTAATAAATTGGTCCTCAACAAAGAGAATATCTCAATAGATCTAAATCATGACAAAAGTATTTTTTCACAAAATAAAAGATTTCTAACTAGATTTTAATAGCTCAATTTTAGAAGTCTTGATTACCTTAGAAGAAACTTCACACGAAATACAAATAAACAAACCAAAAACCTAAACCTTATAGCCTCAAATCCACATAATAAAAATTTTCACTTTAATCAGCACATCATCAAAGATGAATATCATTTAAAACATTTATAGGTATATACTCAAGAATATCTTTAAAAACATCTGTAAAGGAAGCAAAATTATTATTTTTTGACAAGTATCACATTAAAAATATGCATATCAATTTGAAGCAATTTTTTTGGACTGCTGGGATTTAGGCATGATGCATGTACCTTGAAGGGTGGGCAGAAAAATGAGCTCATCCCTTCTCTTTGCTTTCAAGCAAGCTAATGGCAGGAATGAATGAAGTCTTGAACCTATGTCTGCTTCCTAGCTCTCCCTCCACCCGTACTCACTCAATTACCAAATTCTATCCCATCATTACAAAAGTTTTCCCATCTGTCTAGAGCCATTGCCTCACACCTGGACTGTCATCCACACCTTCTAACTAGGTTCTATTTCCTCCATTATTTCCCCGTTCTAGTTCATTACTTACACAATCTTGAGAGTTAGCAATTAAAAACACGACACGTTCTCAATCAAAAGTATAAACAGCTCTTTAGGGCCCAACTGTAAAGTCTAATTTTAGCGGAGTAGGCTCTTTATAATCACGTCCCACACATCTCATTTTCATCTCCTTCCATTTTCTGAGCGACTCCTATCTTCCATATATTCATTCTCCTGAAGATACCTTCTCTCTTCCTTCGTTTCCCAGTACCTTTACCCCTGAACCTGTCGGCCTTTCAAAAAGCCTGCATCTGCTGATATCATCCTTGCCCTCAGGTCTACTTAAATGGAGTCTCTTTTTTTTCCATACTCCTCATTCTGAATTCATCCCACCTACCTATATTCCACACCCTTTCCTCTACACTCCATTCTAGCACGTCACTGTAGTACGCCTTATATTACAATTATTTGTGGAAATATCTGTCTCTCTCATGGGATTCTAAGTACCTCTTAGAGAGAGAGCAGTCCTTACACAGCAGTTTTCTAGACAGGGCCTTAATAAATGGCTGTTGATCCAAAATGAATAAAATTAAAGCTCAGAAGCTAGTGGATAACTAGATGGAATGCACTTATAGATGAAACTGTTTTTGTAAAGGATAAAACGATCAATATTGTAAAACACAGACTTCAAGACCAATTCAAGAAAATGTGTATTTTTTGGTCTGGCAATTTTGGCAAACTCGGTACTAGAAGTTCTCACATATTTAAAACCACATGTGCTGCCATAATAACCTCTGTGGCATTGCAAGAAACCAAAAAAAAAAAAAACATCTTGAAAGTGAAATCCAAAGCATTATAAATACTGTGAATTAAAGTAAATCCAAGTCCTCACCTATCATTTATACACATGCAACATTGTCCAGAATGACTGCTCTGAAATACAGAAGCATAATGTACTCGAAGAGAATGTACCCACATAGGAAATATCAGATTTTTCAAAAGATAATTTGAGTTTGACTTATTTTAATTGGGCTCTCAAGAGAATTCTTTTATATAGTAAGAAACCTCTACTACTGTGCATCTTAATACAATTTAATTTATCAAAAGTAAAAGTGAGAAGTAGGACAGTGGCAGTAATTTAATCGCTTAGGCCTGGTAATACCCTCTGGCCTTGAGAAAACTATAAATTGTACAACATAGAAGGGTGACAGAGCTGCCAAAAATTAAGATTTACTTCATCAAATTTACCTTTATAATCTTAGCTGTAGCCTATAAATGTCCCTATAAATGAAAAGTTGGCTGAAGGAGTTTTAATTAGACTAATACAGTCTTGAATACAATTCCAAAGATGGAAAATCTGCCTTTCACTTAAACAACTAAATATACCAAATGCACCATATTCTGAAAGATAAAAATAAAAGAGCAATTTTCAATTTTTCAAAATTTGCAATATTTACATATATTAAACCAAAAACTGTGCTATTCTAGACTTATATTCAATTCTTTATTTGTTGAGTAAAATGAATAAAACTCAAAGTCCACATAAAGGAAGCTCACTACTAAAAATAGGAAGCTTTTACTTTGAACTGAATTGTTGTGAAAATATTTTCCAATCTGCTCACAAGTCTTGTAATAAAAAAAATGGACTCAAATCCTACCTTTAAAACTGTTTCTTTTTTTTCTTTTCTTTTTTTTTAAAGCTGTTTCTATACCACCGTGACAGGTGATTTCAAAACATTTTAACCTGGATATTAAACACTTCAATGTCAACAATTTTTGATTATATGTTAAAATGATGTAAAATATTAAAGCTTTAATGAGTACTCGGCATGAAAAAGTCAATTTAATACGTAAAGAATTAATTTTCAAATAGATAAGCGGACCTTTAGAAATTCTGAATGGTATAGTTGTGATTCTGTCCAAAAGTTAACCTTTATAAGCAATGTTAGTGAAAATTACAACTATTTAGCCAAAATTACATATTGTTTCCTGGAATCTTTCCAAATATTTTTAATTTAACTTTCCAACTACTTGAACCACTCATATGTGTTATATATAGCTTCTTATCTAAATATTTACCTTATGCACGTTTGCCTAGACATTTCACGTTTAAATTTATTTATGCAATAAATATACAACCAAGAAATTAAAATAGTAAAATTACAAGGTAATCTAACTCTTAGGTTCTATCAAAGGGTAAGAAGAGAAAATTAATAGATATTTAGGTCTTAATGCAATAATTTTTAAGTTTAGAGAAGAGATGGAGCCTTAACTTCAGCCAAAAATGGGATCAAGACAATGCTGAATCCTTGCCCAAGAACATAAACATATGTTTGCCTTACCATATTTTGGATGAAGCAAATACAAATAAAAAAAACTAGGATGGCAGGCCAATCAAATGCATCAATTGCACTAGGTAGTTGCCTTTTTTATACACAAACTTTTTTCTTTTAAAATCATTTTAAGCATAACACGAGTTACAGAATGGTAAATTTTATACATTCTTCAAACTATCATTTAAGATGCTTCAATAAAAAATTTTCTGTATTTTGAGAAAAAAAAAGAACACAAAGTTTTTATTTTGTAGATTGAAAAAATATGCAAGTATAAAAAAATCACTTATATATCTTAATGAATGACGGATTATCAGATCAAACATTAAAAAGAACATTTTACAAGAGTTAAATAATGCCAAACATGCAAGTATGGAAAACATCCTTTTTTAATTACGGAAGGCTCGATATATATTGTTATATGGAGACAATCTGAAGATCACCACCACAAAAAAACTTACACACTGATACTAATCATTAAATTTATACTTTGTTCTTTATCTGAGGTCAAACAGCATGTTATCTGGGAAGTCAAATGAAAAAAAAAGTGACTTAATTTATTTTAAAAAAGAGAAATAAGGTCCTCAGTCATCAATTCAGAAATGAACAATATCAAATCATTAAAAAAGAAAACATTCTATCAGAGAAAATATGAAAAATATTATAAAGCAATATACAAAGCACTAAAGAAGTGTTCTTAAGTACAAAAACATCTGAGAATATCAATTGTATTAATACATAGGAGTGGCTGCTTTATTCTTCTTAAAAAGACAAAATCAATTTTAATAAAGTAAGCTGACAAACTGAGCCTCTATTTTAGTTTATTTCAACTAAACGTTAACACTGTGATGATTTAATTGCAACCTTGTGGGTTATATTCTTGATTTTCCAGATTTAACAGGCAATATAGAGAATGGGGCTATTAGTGTATGTAATTGATAATATTCTCGATATTCTTCAAATACTTAAGCAATGGCTGTACTAAAGGATACTAAATTTAGTATTATTTTACAAAGTTCTTGCTCTGATTTTTTTAAGAACACTCTTAAGCTATTAAAAATCAATTCTAAATATTTTTTTAAAAGCCAACTGTGGAAAATGTGAATTCTTAGATACCTAAGTGACTGAATAATAAATGCTTTTAAAAATATCTTTTCTCATGTAATGAAACAAATTAGAGGCTTCAGCCTGAAATGTCAGGGGAACTTATGCACTTAACATATCAGTAACACAATACAAGCAAATTAGTAAAAAAAAACAAAACAAATGGGAGGTGTGGGAAAGTGACTATGTTATTAAAATAGGTAAAGTATAAAAGTTGTTTGACCATGAAGTTCATTGTTAATTCTATGTTACCATAATTTGACAAAACATTTTATAAGCACTTAATCAACCCAAAATTCCTATAAAGAGGACAAAGGTAAAAAAGTGCTTATAGAGTGTATTCTTAAATACCTTAATGTATTGCAGCCGTTATCGGAATTCCATGTAGCAAAGATCTAAAACAAAGATTTTCTTGAATGTAATTCAAATAATTTCAAAGGTCCAGGTACTTATTTTTGCATCTGCCAACAGCTATTAGGGGCCAGTAATTACTACTAAGAGATAACAAAGCATCCCTTATGATGCTCTGACAAGTAATAAAATACTGGGCTAAGCTATTTCCTTGAACCTAAATTTTTATTTCAGGCCTCTGATATGAGTAATAGCAACTACTTTCTGCTTTGACTGGTATTTGGTCAAAACAAAAATGCCTTTCAAATCAATATTCTGACTTAAAGAGCATTGAATATAAACTAATTTTTAAAGAACATTACATAAACATTCAATGAGTAAATGGCTTTTCTTTACCTTCTTCATTATAAATCTCAAAAAAGGCTATTTAAATTTTAAAATCATATTTTAGATTAAAGTATGAAAACCATACTTTAATATGATACAAGATTATCCACAAATAGAAAGCATCAATTTTTTTATTTTGAATTTCAGTTATTTCCTTAGGTGTTATGTTTATTTTTATATAAAGGTAATACAATCATGTTTAATTTATCGGAGGAAAAAATGTGATATCTTATAATTTATTCTTTTTAAAAATGAACAGAAATTTGATATTCTAAGATTTTAACACTTTCACACTCTTCATTGCAGCTTTGAATTAGCAATATCCTGTGAATGCCATAAAATCATATTACATAAAGTGTACATAATAAGTAGGCTTTTAAACCCTTGTTAGATTTCAATTTGATGAAATCTAGGTCTTTGAAAAATATAAAAGCAAAAAGAAACTAGTATCGTTTATCTATTGTTATAATTAAAATGAAGGCAGTAGTTTTTAAATTTTAAATTTAGTTTTTAAATTCTGGTAATAAAGCAATATAAAATGTTTTGTTTCCAACAGTTATTAAAACATGCAGATTTAATCCCAGGCTCTTCATATAAGGTATACATAAATTTTGAATAAATATTTTTTAGAGTATTTTACATGTTTTGTTAACTTCCATTTAAAATGTTAACCTGTTAAAATATTTGACTCTTGGTTCAAAGAGAATAAAACATAGCAAGTTTTTTAACAGAAACCTCCATTTTTATAAAATGTATAAAAGATTTCAAATCTGTATTCGTAACACCTACTACCTTTATCTCGAGAATTGTTTCTCATATTACAGTCTACTCATAATATAGTTTGTTTTTTAAAAGAGCCAATCTGCTCAAACAGATGCTGAAGCAATTTAATGTATACACATTTACTCAACATATATACAAATGAGCAGAGGATATTATATCAGAATTAATATTTTTTATTATTCATTCAATAACATTTGATAAAAATGTCTTTGATAACTCACGAAGAATGTCAGAGTTATTTTAAACTGAAAAGCCCTGCCAATTACCTTCTTTGTCACAAACGTCCCCAACCTAATACCAGTAACACTTTTACGATAATAACTTAATTAACTTGTCAATAAAACATTTTCTTTGCAATGGATTCAAATTTCACTACTTTAAAAACCACTCAGTAGTCTACCTTTCAATATAAGGCAAAACAAGTAGAACTTACCCTAGCTGTGCCTTTCCAATAACCTCACAGAAGTTATGCACTCTCTGACAGTTACTGTTCCTCACGTTCCAATTTTCCTGGAATGAATTCTCTAGTAACCCTTACCTCTCTGTGAAGGAGGTGTGATATTTGAGGGAAAAGGGTAATGAACTGTAATCTCAGATCCCATTTTCTGATGCCGATCATATTTAGCACTAACAATAAGAAACCTTTTTATCGTGTTATTTAAGACAATGAAGTTGGCAGTACAGGATGCCTATCAATAATTCTACGGAAAAAGGAGCCTTTGAATACTTTTGTAAAAACATACCATCATAATCCTATTGAAGTGTAATTGCTGTTGCTAATATTCTTACCCTGGTATGAAAATGCTCTGCATAAATGTAGCATAGACTTGTTAAGATAATACATGACCATGCTGAGAGGTTAATACTTATATAAAAGCCCATGCCAGTACCATAAATCTCTTTATTAGACAACAGTTTCCTTACTTAAAGGGTCATTCTGTGTAACAGTAACAATCTGACTTTTCACATTAGTAAAGCTTAGCTAATGAAATAATAAGTCTACGGCAATGAATTCCATTAAGAAACAAAGCCTCTTAAAATACAAAATAAATATTTTTATTTGTCATATCATTTCTTGGTAAACTAAAGGGAAGAAATGAACGATTACATCTCTTTTCAAGGATGCATAAAAGGATAGCCTTTTTTTTTCCAACAAGCAAATTCTGAAATAACATTTTTATACTAAAATGTAAAAATACAAATAAAAAAGTTCGTTTTTAGTATAATTTAAGATAATCTCGTATTCTTAAATTTCCTGACAGGCATATGAGGTGAAAAATTTTGCTCACTGAAAAGAACCAATTGCTCCTAAAGGCTTTTAACCCTTATCACCAGAACACCTGGTCGCAAAACTCTCAAGTATTTCTGAGTATCTGGCTTATAATTTCTTAGAAATTAGCTGACACAGTGTTCGTAAATATAATTCCGTTTTTTAATTAAGTACTACCTATCTTGCCTGCATTCGTTTTTTTTCCAAGTTACTCATCAATTTTCTAAACCATTTAATATTAGATCTTTACTGATGGTTTCCCTGTTTTTAAGTGTCACTGCACTAATCGGTCCGTTATTAATCCAAAGTGATCATTTGTGTTTTAGAAAAGAGCATATGCAACTCATCTAATTTGACCTATTAATTAAATGTAGAGGAATGTAATTTACTACTTATTGTTCAGTCATCACTTTATGACATTTTACATAATCTGAAAAATTAAAAAAAAATCCGATCTCTCTTTTAACAATTATTAGATATTTAAACAAGACACAGTTCTGTCATCCAGAGCTTTGGCCAATCATAAAAATAGTTAGCATCTCAAAATGAATCTGATTCATTATCTTCAGTACCTTTCAAGTAATTTTTACTAATTAAGGAAAGGTAATAAGCACATCTGTAATCTGTGAATATAGGAAATGATAAATACTTGGGCATTTAGTATATTAAATTTCACTATAACGTGGCTAATCCCAAATGCTTTTTTTTCCTTAGAACAATTTTTCTCAAACAAAAATTAAAAATGTTTAAAAAACATAATTTTCAAAGAAGCAATATCAATTGATACTGCCTTGATTATTTTATCTCATATACAAGCTCCCTCTGCAGGTAATAACAAGGGTTAGCAAAAATATCTGAAACATGTAGACAGTTGCCTGGTAAAGATGCAGGTCACCATTGTATAAAAATAATATTATCTAGCGTCTCCTCCTTACCAATTATCTGATTAAAATAACTGCTTCTGAAAATTTGTGGTTCAACATGATTATTCTTGTCCTTCAGCCTGGGTAAGAATGCAGCTTGAACAGGCAAGATATACAAACTTTTCAAAGTCACCCAAGAGCCACTCTTACAAAGTGTATTTCAAGGAAAAGAAAACATTACCTTGCTTACACAGCACCAGCCTGAAATGATAGACCACCCCAAACAAAGCTGTTCAACCCGTTTATCTGATGCATCTTCTGATCCCAAAGTAAACAACTGAAGGTGGTATTTTAGGATTGACTTACGGTGAAGGATAAAAGATAAATTTTAAATAAATGCAGAAACCACTACATTTTCCCCTTATTTAGAATAATTCTGAAACTTAAACCTGGAAGTATGTATTTCTGAACAATAAATTTACTTTCATTCATTCAATATGAAAAGAAAAACTGATTTGATTTGCAAAATGCTCTTTACCCCTCCATCGTATCTTTTTCAGAATCTGTTTCAGATTTCTGTTTGCACACTCTCCTCTTCATCATATTCCTTTCTCCGAGTATACAGATATAAGGTACATCTCTGACAAAGGAGCAGGGGCAAAAAAGGCAAAATTAAGAATGGTTTCATAGTCTTGGGGGCAATGTCTTACCGAAAATTATTACCGGACAGTTTGAGGTCACCCTGATTTTTCCCTTCAAACACGTATGCGCTACCTTATAACACATAAGCGGTGACTACAAATTTGAGGCATTCAATTTGACTTATCCATAAATGAAGTGACAGGCTTATAAAGTGGGTTTTTTTAAAACTAAGATCCTTATTAAATATTAAACATATGTAAACTAAAAGAGATATGCTCACTTTCATGCTAAACATACAAAAATATCAGTTAAATTTCTTTTCTACTTAAACAAAGAAAATAAGGTTAAGGGGAAAGGCATCTTGTAATAAGCCACGTTTGTAGTGAGTTTTCCACTTAAGGGAAAAATAAAATTTTTTTCACTTATATTTTTAAATAGGCTATAGATGTAAGTTTAAAACCAATGATAATAAGAAAAGTGACTTCCATCAGAGCTAAGGGAATCACAGCATTTGCAGCAGAAAAAAAACAAAGGTGGGGGGAGACATCCCTATTACTTTTCTATAGACCTGTCCAGAAGGATCAATTAATATCCAAATACTCTCTTTCTAATGACATTCACGGAACTTTGAAAGGACGAAAACAGTTAAATGTCCTTAGTAAAAGTGAAATGTCTAGGCTATCAAAATTTTGGTATAGCTTTTATTTGTTGATGGATCTGAAGGAAAAGGAAATGCTTCAGAATTATGTCCATCATTTTTAAAATGAAAAACAAGATAAAGTGTATCAATTCTTCATTTAATACATTAAGCCTTTGTCAAATTCTATAAAAATATTCACAATCACTGGAATACAAGTGTATAAGCTTACAATGTCACCCAAATGAATGTTTTCCTAAACTCTCCTGGACATTAACCACAGGAAGACCAGGAATTTTAAGAATTAAAACACACCATAAGCATCTCAAGATTAAGAACACAAAGATGAGTGGAGAAAATACTGTATAAAAACCTGTGTTCTGTAAGTTCTAATCAATACCCACAGTAATAACCAGTAAAAAAAAAAAGAAGAAAAAAAAAAGAAAAGAAAAAGGTAAGCTTTTAAGACAGAATAAAATTTCTGTAAGGAAAGTACCCATAGAATAAAGAAATGAGAATTCCAAATAGAAATACTTTGTTTCAAAGTAAAGACACAGGGAAAATCATTTTTGACATCATGTTTTAATGTAAATTGTAGTTGGGAACTGATTAAGTAAATATAACCTACATGAAACAAATATATCAACTGAAGGCCAGTTCTAAAATCTTGTAATGATTCCCTCATTATATGGAAAACTGCAGTCACAGTATTCTATTTTAAGAATAAATGATTAAAATTAGAACTTACTTTATAAACAAAATAGAACTCTCTTTTGCTTTCTTTATAGACCACTCCTTACTGTTCTCCACGAAAGAAAGCATTAGTAAGGTCACCTAGCCCCCACCGCAGCAGCCAACAACCATATATGACAATATTGGGGTTAGATTATTTCAATCATCTAAAACCAGGGCAATATCTGTTTGAGGTATAGGCTGATCTAAAAATACCTACAAAATGATGCAAAGCATGAGAGCTACAAGCACATCTCATGATTCAAAGGTAGTAGTAAGTACCTTTGAGAACAAAACACAGATTAAGTCATATCTTTCTGAAAATCAGTTTAAAAACAGGTATTTTCATATTTATTTTACATTTATACTTACATTTGCTGTAATTTTTAGCCAATAACTGTCATGAATATGGATATATACAAGGAAACAATGTAAGTTCCATGCTTATATATGTACACCTGTATATAGGAGTTATTTGATCAAGAAAGGAGTTAAAGAGTATTACCTAATAACTGAAAAAGCAAAATTTTTCCTTTTGAGGAACTTCTCATGCATTTTTCACTTCTACAATGGCTAAAGATTTTATTATTCATCTAGAAAAAGATACAGGGTTGTATCCGGTTTTGTCCTAGCAAAATAGTAAGCCTCTGAACTATTCTAAGTCTAAAGTTAACCATCTTTTCAACTTCTTATATCTCTCATGACCAAGAACTAACAGTTCGCTTTTATCTTTTGTTCTACTATCAGATTTATTAAAAATCGAAACAAAAAATCCATACATTTTTGAAGTCACTTAATACATCTTAAACAGAATTAAGATTTGGTTATTATTTTAATATCTTAACTTCTGTTTAATCTGTCAGCTTCTTAATATTTCTATTTTTATAAAAATATTGAATCTATCCTTATAAAAGCCTCCCAAAGTTTTTTTCTCCTTTTTTTAGCTTTAAGTAGGCTTCTTTTAAGGCAACTAATTTCAATACTGATATTCAGAGATTAAGGTGTAATCCCTGTGTGTGAATTTTAATGTTTATAACGTACTCCTTACAGATTGGAAAAATCAATGACAAGACCAACAGGGGCCTTTTTTGCTCAGCATAGGTTTTCTTGTCAGGTAGTGATTAATGCTGTGCTCTGTAGAGGGAGACATTACATCCGGGCTAAAACAGACCTAAATTTTACCCTCAGGCAGAAATCTGATTTAAACATCTCTATTTAAAGTGACATTTGTCCTCCCTTTTCAACTGGTTTCCCCAGAAATTCCAGGAAGTTGACTTCATGACCTAAAAACAGCCGGGTGGCTGTGAGCAGCAGTTGTGCCTCTTCTTGCACTTCGGTAAATCTGGGTGCCAGAATGAATCAAGGTGGTAATAAAACAGGTGCCCAGCTATCCGCTATGATGAATCCCATGCCACCTTACTGCTACAAGAATTTAAGACTTAAAATTCCTTTATCATTCTAGAGTCAGTAGTAAAAATTCCTAAAATGTGTTTTCTGTTGCTGATAATAACCTAGCTACCCATACTGATGGGCTAGATTTCTTTTGATGCCTAAAACTACGTCTGCTATTTCACTACACTCCTCTGAAATATCAGCTGATAACAAATCCTAGAAATCCAGAAACTCAACGACAAAAAGCAAAATCTCTAAATCAAGTAAGAATATGCAAGTGGAAACAGTTGCTTGTACATAATGGAATAGCTTCCATAAAAACAAAAACGGAAAACAAAAAGAAAAAGTTCCCATAACAAAGGTCACAAAGTAAACAAGATATATGCATATTAAAACAGAGGCCAATATCCTTACACTGTGAAACATGGTAGCTTTTGATATTATTAAGCAATTTAGACATTGCTGGCAAGTTCCTACTAACCAAGGTAATCTAATTTCTGTTGCTTTTCAACGTAAATTGATTTTTTTTTTCTTTTAGCCGTTCTGGTAATTGAACAAATTTATACAACTGTGATGGGATTTTACTTACCACCACACAATGCATAAAATTCTCTATGAAGACAAACTATATTACTTCATAAAACTGCATTTTTGTTGTAATTAAACAAATTGTATTTAAACTTGCTCTCTGCTTCAAAGCAATCAATAGTATTTTGCTGTAAGCTGCACTTTACTTGCAGGTGTTAAGCGCTAGTTCCTTCACTCAATCTATCTTTTTAAGACAATTTTTATTGGCAATATATGGGAGGTTATTTTTTCCCAAGAAATTATTTTTTTAAAATTCATCACACAAAAATATTAGAAAGTATTTGCAAACTATTGCCTACAGTTAGTCCATCAGCTAAATGATGTAAAAAGATTTTTAAGTCTTTTGGTTGATTAAGACCTAGTATGACACAGAGGTCCACGTAAAAAAAAATGCCTACTTACATCAAAAGAGCAGTAAGAGATTTTCATTGTTTATAACATACACATAACAAAACCTATAAAGTCAAAATGCCACATTGACGTCCTGAATAAAATTTAGGAATTACAGACCTCCAGTTATATAGTTTCTCCTCTAAAAGTTATTCACACGTAGGTCAAGAAAAATGTCATCATTTTAGGACTCTAATTCCCTAATTCCAATCGTTAGCTATCTCTATGTTAAACAACCCATTTCTTAAGCATTTTTCTGAAAGCATCAAAAAAAAAAAAAAAAAATCACTACTTGACCAATCTTGAGTAGCAGAAAGATTTCAGAGAACAGTCTCAATTTTTCTGATAACATCAAGTCTAATTACAGTAATCGGGGTGATTAAATACTTTTCAACCTTTCAACCTTCAATCAAGAATTATTTGAAGAGATGAATATTTAGGTGGGGCTATAGACTAATTAGTGTTATGTAAGAGAGAAGTTAAAGCTATGATTTTAATCTATCTTTAAAATAGAAATGTTTTAATCTTTCTTGAAAATAGTTCCAAAGCAGTTATCTATTTACGTAACATGAACTAATATTTAAACAAATTACCTTAGGAACTGATCTGACCAAAAAACATAAACAGGAATTCAAGGCCTTTTCAGGTCTAGGAGCTAAAGTTGCTATTTTTAACACTTGATCAAAACCATCAATTTGCCAAACTGTTTATGTATTTTTGCAAATAACTTTATGAACCTTTCTTCATAATCATGTACTTTATTTCTAAAATTTACCAGTTTGAAAAGAATTCCACTTTAATTTTACATGTATATTTTCCACAGAAAAGCAGACAGATGTCAAATGTCTACCTCTCCTTCAAAAGTCAAAATCAGATACGGTGAACATGGAAGAGGCAAAGTGTATAGTCTTTGAGGAGCCTCTTTGTAAAAATAGCAATTCTGAAATCTTTAATCGCTGAATTCTTCCCAATTTCGAAAACTGTATTTCATTCTTAATCTAAATACAGCTAATCTGTGCCCCTAAATATCAGCAATTGGGCTAGTAGTATGGATTCTTATTAAAATGAGAACAGATTTCTCTCAGGTAGGTACAGTGTGTGTAGCCCATATCTAAATTGTAATGCTCTCTTCATCCCATACTACATCTGTCAATAAACTAAGTGTGATTTCAGTATTTATTCGCAAAAGTTAGGTCAAATAAATATTTTGATAGAAAAGACAGCAATAACATTTTATTACTAAGGTGTACAGATTTCCAGTTACCTCTTGACCTTCCCAACTTCTCAATCTTAGCTCACATATTCCTATATTACTTAAGACATTAAAATATTGTTTTAGATTTTTTAATAAAACACAGAAAGCTTCAATAATGATCAAATAAAGACCTAACCTTAAGTAAACCTCAATTTTAGAGCTCTCCTCTTGCTTATTTTTAAGAAAGGAAACGCCCAGAAGCTTGGTGTTAACGTTTCTGCTGATTGTGAAAATTGCAGCAATAAAAACTCCAACTGCTTGTCTTAAATTAAGACTTGTACTACTACTCCATGTGAGATCTGTATATTTAATATTAGTTTTTATAACATGTGGAAGTTTTGTTGTCTGCTTTGATGTTAGTCCATTAATAACGCGGAGTCAGATGCCTGAAAAAATCATATTTATTTGAAATTCTCAAGTCCAAACCAGAAGTAATTGGTTTGTTCTACCCCATATGACTTAATATTCTGATTTCTACCAACTACCTGCTCCCAGAGCTATCTGCATTTCTAAATTCATTTTCTGTTGCCAACACATAGTAACCCACAATGATTGAAAATGGCAGCTGAAGTGCTTCTACAACACATTAATTTTTCTCTAAGTAGTCCAATTTTGTCATTGAAATGTTGAAAAATCTTTTCACTGCATTTTACACCTTCAGAGATTGGCTGAATTCAGGATCACCATCACATAAAATGAAGAGCAATGTTGTCAAGATAATTTTTAGATTATCACTAATAGCTCTAAAGGATAATGTTTTCTTTATAGCACTCCGCATTCAAAGCAGACTAGTTAACAGCAACTTAAGTGCAATAATGGCAATTACATCAATATGGACATTTTTACCTCAAAAGTACTTCTTAGACAACTGAAGGGACCAGATACATAAACTATCACAAAATGATTTCAAGAGAATGATATACAATTTGAATGCCACTAAAAAAAATAAAAAATAAAAAAAAAAAAAAAAAAAACTTATCTAAATCTGAATAAAGTATCTTATTAAACTAAAAACTAAAAATGTTAGGCAACTGATGTAATGATAACTTTCCCTCCAAAAGTGTTGGTTACAGTTAATTTTCAGTATTAGAATAAAAACAAGCAGTTCCGAACTTTAAAGAAAAAAAAATCCTTCTCCAATGAGAGAGTATAAATTCACGTTCAAAATCAACTAACCATCCAAGGTAAAACTATGGAAAATATGGGCTTCAAAACCTTTTCTGAGGTTCATTTTTATCTTAAAACTAAGCTTTAGGAACTCTTAAGCTAAATAAATAAAACCAACACTTCCCTAGAAGTTGATGAACAAAGTTCTCCCTTGACCCATCTGCTTGCCATAAAAATGACCCAAATGACCCAAGTACTTGTCCTTGTTTCTTCACTCATGGATATTGATTTAAGAAATTCAAAGAACGTATCTCTCTGCAAATGTAAAAAAAAAAAAAAAAAAAAAAAAAAAGATTAACAAATATGCTATACATCTGAGGAAAAATAAACCAACTGTAAGGTGAATTCTCCAGATTACAGCGTTTGATAAAATAGAAAACTTTTGAGACAAAACAGCAAATATGCAAAAAGAATCACTACTAACTAGAATGCACAAATAACCTATCACCTAGAACTCTTTTTCAAATTTACACTTGCACAAGTTGCATTAACAAGTTCATGCTGAGTTTTTAATATTCAAACCCTCCATTGATTTTCCCCTTTAATTTAGCAAGTGTATTAAAAATAAGTTTCCTCGGTGTAAGAATGAGTATCTCTTCATCACAAGATTTCTATTGTTTTATAGACTAATTAAAAGGCTTTCTTTCCCATTTTACTAATATAACAAAGTGTAGGCCCTAGGAAAGTATTAAGTTAGAAGGAAAAGCTTTCTCACTCTCTTCCACTGAAGGGACCCCAAAAGGCAGGCAACAGTGACTATCATAAAATAAAAGGTCACCCTTTTTCTAGGAACAAACCATTTATCAATAGAAAATAATCGTCTTGCCATTTGCAAGGGGCTCCACAGCAAGAGACAATGTTTTTCGCTCACATAATTACAAAACAGTGAAAGTTCAGAAACACAGCCTGAATCCACCTCCCCATTTCTACCCTTTACAATTCTCATTGCCCTTTGGGCCTCTGCTTGGAAGCAAATGGGAGACAGGCTGAAGTTTTCTCAATTGAGCTGAAGCTAAGAAACCTTTGATATGCTAATAGTCCCCTTCAAACGGTAAGAATTCACACTTGCATTAATTCAAACAATTTGTGCAGAATGATGTGAAATGGCACCTCTTTTAGAGGCAAGCAACAAAAGGAGAGATTCGGAATGTCTGAAGGAACTAAACAACAGAACATTTGTTCTGCAGTCTTCTCTCTATCACGCATAAATTTCCTGGAGGGTGGAGGGAGGGACAACAAAAAGTTCCAGGGCACACCTGAACAGAAGCAGACTCTTCACACGTAGGGTTTTGCAAAGGTTCTAAACCTGCTAAATCGAGTGACAAAGTCACCTTTGACTTAGGTCAAGAGTCAGAAGGACTCGGAATGCTGCTAAAGGCGCTGACACACAGCACCCAAGGTTTTTGGGCGGTGGATCCCGTGGCACCCTCCCCTGAGTGCCCATCTTTTAAGGTCGGCCCAAGATCAAACTTGCTTTACGAAGAGACACCCCAACAGGCAGGTATTCACCAAACGGATGTGACTTTTCTTCCTTGTGCAACTCGAGTTGAGCCAAGAGCAAACTCGCTGGGGCCCGTTCCAGACACACACAGTGACAGGGAAATGAATGAAGCCACAGCGTCGGGTAAACGTGCGCCTCTGGACGGGGGGAGCCCTTGCAGGTCGTCCTGCAGCGGCTGCAGCAGACACCGTAAGACCGGGGCGGGGGCGGGGAGCGGCGGGGAGCGCGGGGAGCGGCGGGGAGCGGCGGGGAGCGCGGGGAGCTGCGGGCCCCCGAGCCCGGCCTTTGTAACGGGAACCATATGGTCGGTGGCTGCGGCTCCGCGCTCCCAGGCTGCCTGGAGGAGCTGCTAAGCAGCCTGACACCTCTCAAGAAACAGGAGGAAAACATTTCCTCGGTCTGAATCCGAGACAACACCGTGTTTGCATCAGGAAGAGCGGAATGAGAGAGCCCGGGAAGGGGGGAAAAGAGGAGAAGGAGGGGGGGGGGAGGGGGGAGGGGGAGGAGGAGTCCGCAGAAGACCAGCGAAGAAGACGGACCGCACGACCTGTCCCTCCAACGATGCTTTAAGAGGATGGAAGGAACCGAGCATCAAAAAAATAATAAATTTAAAAAATAAAAATAAAGAACATACGTTCCTGAGCCTCCGGAGCAGCGACACTTTGTGCACAAAGTACAGCCCGCAGCGCTTCCCCCAGCCCCAGCCCCAGCCCCGTGGTCCGACGCAAGGAGCAAACTTTCCGGACCCCAAGCGAGGGAGCCCTGCAGGCGCGCACCCCGCGGCTCGGTCCCCGCCGGAGGGTCGGGGCGCCCCAGCCAATCACGGAGCCCACGCTCGGCGGGCCCGGGGGGTGGGGACCGGGAGGGGACGGGGTGGGGATGGGGGCGCCCCTCTCCCCGCGCCCCTCCCACGCCTCCCCCCGCAGCCCCCCCCACGCACCCCCCGGTGCATCCGCGCCCGGCACCCCCATCCGACACACCGGGCTCCCCGAGGGCCCCAGCCCCGCAGCCGCCCCAGGAGCCCACGGCCGGGAACTTGTCCCGCAGGCCCAGCGCGGCCCGCTGCTGCCCTCTCACTGCGGGTCCGGGAGTCTCTGCGCCCCCCCGCCCCGCCCCGCGGGGCCCCCCTAATCGTTGCCAGCCCCCGCGCCGGCCTGGCCACATCTGGCTGCGCTTTGCTGTCATCCTCGCCTCCCCACACCACCGACCCTCCGACCGGAGGAAACCAGGGCCCGCAACAACCCCCCCGCCCCCCGGAGCTGGCGCCCGGCCTCCCCGCTCCACTCACAGCCCGGGACGGGTCTGCGGCCGGGGCGCGGGGGCGCGGGGGCGGGGGCGCGGGCTCCGCACCCCGAGGGCCCCTCCCGGGACGGGCTGCAGAAAGGGCGAGCGGCCCCCCCGACCCGGGCTTCCCGAAACCCCAAAGGCAGAGCCCACGGTCAGTCCCCCACGCCCCCCGCACGCAGCGCCCCGAGCACAGGCAGGGCCGGCGGCTGGACGGGGCCGGCGGGAGGCGCGCGGGGCCCGGGGCGCACCGGCAGCCGAGCCCCGGCGGCTGGGCCCGCGGCGCCCCCGCACCCCCAGCGGCCACCCCCGGGCGGGAGGCGCGGCGCAAACAGGTCCCCGGGGCCCGGCACGGAGGCGGCCAGGTTCGCTCCCGCGGCTCTTACCTCGGTCTGCGAGCGCGCCCCGGGGGCGGGCCGAGCGCGCGGGGGCCGCGCGGGGCGAGGAGCGCGGGGCAGCGGCGACCCCGGCCGGGGAGGGCCGAGGCCGGCCGCGCGGTGCGCACGGGAGGCGGCGCCGCGGCTCGCCGGCCGGACACGGCGCGTCCTCCTGCTCGGCCGCCGCCGCCGCCGCCTCCTGCAGCCACGCAGCCAGCGCCGGGCGGCTCCGGGGCTTAGGTCAGCATCGTCCCGCCGGGTCCCGCACGCCGCTCGGCGCCCGGGCTCCTGGACGCGCGCAGCCCCGGACCGCTCGCTCCCCGAGAAGAAAGCAAAAAAAAAGAAAAAGAAAAAAAATTGGGAATCAGAGTGCAAGGGGTGGCGGAGGTTTTTTTTTAAAAAAAAAAAAAGCAGCAGCGGCGGCAGCGGCGGCCCGGCAGAGCGCGCAGACTTGGGGAGTCCCCTCGGAGCGGCCGCCGCGGGCGGGGCGGGCAGACGCCGGCGGCGCGAGGCCAACCCCGTCCGGCCGGGGAGCGACTCAGCCCGCGGTCCGCGCCGACCCTGCGGCCTCGGGGCGCGCGGCGGCGGCGGCGGCGGCGGCGGCCGGTCCTCGCATGTCGGGGCTCCGGGCTCCGGGCTCCGGGCGCCGGGCCGGGGAGGCAGGGCGTGCACGGAAGAGCCCCGCCACGCACGGCCGCGGACGGAGCGGCCCCCACGGCCCCGCGGAATCCTCGGGCAGGCTCCCGCTCGCGCGCCGGCACCTCCGCGAGTGTGTGTGCGAGCCCGAGAGGGAGAGGGAGAGGGAGAGGGAGCGAGAGGGAGAGCGAGAGGGAGCCGGGGCAGCGCGAAGTCCTGACACGGACTCTCGGCGAGGTCTGAACTGGAGTCACCTCCAGCCGCCGCCGCCGCCGCCGCCGCCGCCTCCCCACTCCCCCGCCCCCCCCCGCCCCGAGTCCGACTCATCCTGCAAACATATTCGCGTGCACGGCGGCGAAGGACACATCTCCTTCTCCCTCCCGGTTTTTGGGGTGTTTTTTTTTTTCTTTTTTTTTTTTTTTCCCCGGCGACGGGAGCTCCGGCAAAGTCAGAAAGAAAGACCCTCCAGGCAGCCAAGTCCAAAACGTGGAGCAGACCGTCCCCACGGTCCTCGGCGCCCCAGGGCCACGGGCCGCGGCACCCGAGCGGCGGCGGCGGCACTTACGGGCTCCCGCGTCCGAGCAGCCGAGCAGCCGCCCGAGGTCGGGGCGGCTGCAGGGCGGTCCGGGCTGCGGCGGCGGCGGCGGCGGGGGGGCGCTCGGCCCCGGGACGCGCCCCGGAGGCGGCCTGCGGCGGCGGGCGCCCCTCCCCCCGCCCCCCTCCCCGCGGGGCCCCGGGGCCCGGCCTCCCCGCCCCCCGCGCCCCGCGCCCCGCTGCACTCACTGCGCGCCCGCCGCTCCGCGCGCTCCCCGTGCTGTCCGCGCACACACGCACTTTAAAGAACATTTATTTTATTTCTGGAGCGGGGTGCGGGGTGCGGGGTGCCGGGGGGGGGCGCCCTCCCCGCTCCTCCGCGCTCCCTCCGCGCCCCGGGACCGGCGCCCGCGCTGCGTCCGGGACCCGCCCGGTCTCCAGGTTTTCTCTTTCCTCCGCGCCGCGAGCCCGGGGACTCGAAACTTTTGGTGCGCGCAGCCCCTTTGTGTGCGGCCCCGGCGGCGAGCAGGGGGCCCGGGGGGCGGGGGGGGGCGAGCCGGGGGCGCTCGGGCCCCGCGCCCGGGATGCCCGACCCTGCCCGCGCGCCCCGTCCCCGCAGTCACGGCTTAAAAAAGCAAAAAAAGAAAATTGCGGCGACTCCGGCTTTGTAGTTCCAGGGACCTCGCCAAACTTTGACTTTATCGACTCTTGTTTCGCAAGAGCGTTTCTGTTTGTTTTTTTGATTAAACCCAGGAGGGTGAGCAGGGGAAGGGAGGAGACTGCGAGGCTCCCCGCTCGCACGCGCCTCCGTCGTGCTGTTGGGTCGGTTTCCCTCGTTTCCTTGCATTGAAAGCGCTTTTGCTCCGGTCCGGTGGCCGCGCTGCCCGGGCACCTCCCTGCGGGTCGTGTCCGCGCCGGGTGCACCCGGGCTGGGGGGAGCAGACGGCACCGGGCACGTCCCGCTGGAAGCCTGTTTTACAGCCAGCTTCGGTGCCCTCTGCAAACGAGGAGGATCAGAAGTGCAGACGTGCATGCGTGCATATCTGTCTATCTGTGTGCAGAATATAAGCTGCAAGTCACTAAGTTTTTAGGTGTGTTTCTCAATCGCTGATGCTGCTCCTGAAGGCAGCCCTCAGTTAAAGAACCCTGGATGCGTTGGTATTCGGGGAAAACCGATTCATCAAGATTTAAAACCTCTAGAAAATGAGATGAAACTTGAGCCTCTCTTCTGCTTCCAGAAACTGTGTGCTCTTTGTTGCTGCGGGTGTGTGGTAGTCCTCATACTTCAGGATTCATTTCAGACAACAGTGTCATTAAAATGTCAGCAGCAGATTGTTCAAAAGACTTGAAGACTCTAAATGCCTAATCAGGATTTTGTCACAAAGCCAGATATGTGTGATAATATGATGCCCATAATACATAATAATGTAATACCCAGCTATTGGTCAGGTTTGTTCTCAACTTGTAGAAAGATCATATGTGAAGAGTACCCGTGTGCAAATAACGGAAACGTACTCTCTCTTTTTTTTTTTTTTTTTGGTCATTTTACTTCTCAAAACGAGAATCCTTGATGAGCAAATTTCTGTCCACCTAACGTATTGCTGTTTTAATATTCTCGCCATTCCAAAAGATAAGAGGAGCCACTCAGAGCATTTCTGCTTTAAACTACATAAACACTCCCATTTGGAATTTCTTAGATAACATAATTCAAATATTATCGATGTGGGACACAAGCTAGTCTGGGGGAAAAAAAAAAAACTCTCATGCAGAGCTGGTGTGCAACCTTACTGTGTATCTAAAGTTTCTAAATATGTCAGAATTACACATACAACAGGTCTACCTGGGAAAATTAAATCAGCCTACGTTAGTTGAAAAGAAGCAACATTATAATACTCTCAGATCTCAGAGGTCATTTATATCATAGTCTCTTCTGGAATTAAAAATTGTTTCATTCAAGATTATAAGCCAAAATATGTCAAGCTAATAATAATCTACATTTACCGTAGATTTTAGCCCTTTCTTTTGTTCATCTTTGAAGGTTTCTCACTCATCTGGGGCAAGAAGCCCCAATGAGTGCATAGATCAGTCTAATCCTATTTTCTTTTGGGAGGCAAAACCTGGGCTGAAGTTTTTATTTAGTGAGCTTAGTAAGTAATCAATAGAAATTTTTGACTGAATTAAGCAGGCCATATGTTGGCTCATTTACTTATTTATTTAACTCTCTCAGAAAGAATCTCTGGAAGAACCCACTGCCTACATTTCATAGGTCTGACATTCTTTGATGCTCAGGACCTAAGTGAGTCACTCTCCATGTTCCTGAAAAGACTATATCACAAAAAAAAAAAAAAAAAAAAAAAAAGGAGGATGCATGGAGGGGGGGATGAAGTTGTCAGAAGTGGGTTAAAACTATAGGGGGTGGAAAATGCGTCAAACAAGTTTTTAATTTTAATTCAATAGGATGTGTATTTTATAGAATTCAAAGGGTTCAACACGTTTCTCCTAAGAATATAATAAGCTTGCTGTGTTTTTAAAATTACAGCCAAATGTATTCCTTCTCTAGGATGTTTTAAACATTAAAGAATTTTTAATTCTTCCCTTGCACTTTACCCATAATAGTATCCACAAAGAAGAATTGAAAAAGAGCTTTTAATTGCATCGATATATTCAAGATTAAGCTGTTAGCCGCAAACCTGCCATTACAAAGGAACCCTTAAATGACACACACACATCCAGAAAACATAATTTGCCTGACACTTCATGACAATTCAAAACATAATTTATAACAATACAGGTGTTATGGTAGGGAAAAAAATGAAATGAGAAGCTTAATAATGTCTGCAGATGTTAGCAAGTTAAGGGGAGTTGGAGCATATTATGCATTCCCTAAAATCCAATCAATTTAACTACTCAATCTGTATTATTATTTAAGTAATGGCAAAATTATTGACTTATTCATAATACTTGCTAATTGTTTTTAAAAATAAATTCTGCAAAGGACAAAGGAAACACCCATTTCCATTTGTTTTATGTTAAATCAACATCTAACCACTCATGGTGATTTCATTCAAAGAAAACAGAAGGAACTCGTTAGCTTATGTGGTTAGAGAGATTGATGGGCTTCAAACATTTTAACCATATATGTTTTTTTTCCAACTGTAGAAACTCATGTTTTTAATTTAAGCAACTTTAAGAAGCTAAAGATTATTTTATTCTATGGGTTCACATATTTCTGATACAGGAAATCATGCTAATTTTTGAAGCTATTACCATCCACGCACCTTTGTTTAAAGGAGAGTGATGAGGTACTTGTCAAAATACAAGTATGAGTAACAATAGTTTGGGTCCCAAATTAAAGAATCTGATGAAGTAGGAAAGTGGGCATTAAAACATCATGAGCAGTACAAACTAGTAGAACACAGCAAGTAACTTCTTCACTGCCTCATTCTGGCAAACTTGGATATACATGGAGGTGGGCTGGGGTGGAGTGGGGAGACTGGGGACTTGATACTGGGCCAAAAATCCTACGTTTGAGCTATGCAGCTGTAGAGAACTATTCATGAGAGTAGGCCGTATTCACGGCCTATCATAGGCAAAAGCATATGATAAGAGAAATGCGAGTTCTAAGGTAAAACAAACAAGTAAACAAATAACAGGTGAAACTGATCTGGTCTCTAATACAGGAGCAGAAATAAAATCAGCTAGATCTCACCCTGAAGTTAACCAGTTCCCATTGCTTCATCATTACTCTTCAGTGATGCTTAGTGCTGAAACTAGCTTTCCCTACTCTAGAAAATAACTAGTTGAAAGCCCCAGAGCAGATCAAAGCAATGTGTGAATACTAAACTTAACTAGAACTGGTTGAAAGTTGCTAGCTTTGTTTTTTTCATTTTAGTGTGGCCATGCATGTAGGCTGAAAAGAAATCAAAACTCACTTTCCATGAGAACGGAAACATATGAAAGCATTTGGCAACGCCAATAAGTTTAACTATACTCCCGGCGCTCTTCAGGCTGAGTAAATCTTTACCCAGGAAAGCCAAACTCTATCCAAAACGTAGAGATGCGGTCTCCAAAAGTAATGACATTTAAACTACAGTATACATGTGATTATGGTGACCAGCGCCTAATGATACTACTTAGAAGTATATAATCACATGTATTACTATATACCTATCATTTTATAATTAATACTTTTAAAAAATAAATCCGCCAATACAACTGGTAGCATGACTGTGCAGAGTGTTTATATGTATAATCATATATAAATAACCATATATAAAATGTTATAAAAACGTTAAACCATTCCCATTATGATACTCAAAAGTAAGCATATTAAAAGAAGACGTCCTACGTAATCGTTGTTCCACTGACTCTTACACAACTCTTAGTCTTTCTTTCCCATAGATTGTTCCCATGACTCTGGTTAATCTCTGCACTTGGAGGATTTTCTGTAACTGGGTCTTATAGATCTTCTTCTATCAATGTTTCTGTCTAACCATGAAGTGTAACTGTAATAACACTAATTTTATACAAAGGTGTCTAACTTCTTATAATAATTACTTTGTTCGTGGTACTCACAACCAAATATTCTATTAAAGTCCGTAGTTTAAAAATAGATCTCCCCATCCCTTTTTAATATATGCAGAAAACCTCTATCAACAATAGAGATGAAATTTCTTTGATTTTTTAAAAATATTGAGGTTAAACTAAAAATAACCTAAATCACAACTCTTTGTTTTAACTATAAAACATTTAAATGGGCAATTCTTGGTAAAGCAAACATGCATGGCTTGGGTGGAACAAAAGCAAGGCAGCAGTTAATAGTACAGGCGACTCCACTCTCTTGGATCTAAACCCTCAAAGATAAGCAAATAGCAATTTCACAGAAGTAAAAATTGAAGTTTTTGTGTCTCTGAGAATGACTTTGATTATTCATGTCATAGTTCATTGTAGCACAGCAAACTTGCAAAAGGCTTTTAAGAGTCAGAAAACAAACTCAAAAATGCCTCTTGCATCTTAGAAAGTGAGTCAAAGATACAATTATGTAACACTGCAAATAGTTTCATATTAGATAACATTATAATTCTCTTAATGATAAGCATAATATAATAATAATTGTACTATGATATCAGTATTTTTCAACTAAAAATTATTTTGTTGTAGTTGTTTGAAAATATTATATAGTGTAAAATTGTATAACATAAGATGTTTGACTTTAACTTTGGTTGATCCTTCTGATGGTATAAACTACCTCTTTCCAACATTTTTCATTATTTTGTTCTCTAATATGATAGTTATTTTTTAACTCTGGTTACCTGCCTTATTTTTTTAAGATTTTATTTGCTTGTTTGTTTGTTTGTTTATTCATAAGAGACACACAGAGAGAGGCAGAGACACAGGCAGAGGGAGAAGCATGCTCCATGCAGGGAGCCCGATGTGGGACTAGATCCCAGGGCTCCTGGATCACACCCTGAGCCAAAGGCAGACGCTCTCCACTGAGCCACCCAGGTGTCCCGCTGCCTTATTATTTAAAGGCCTTTCTTTGTTGTGTATATTTCAGTAACCAGAAATTTGTCTGAGCATGTGGAAAATAGAATAGTAATTTGCAAAGATTTTTCTTCTAAGCCTAGCTCTCATCATAGTTTCTTGATAAGATAATAGAATGTTGCCATCTCTATTTTCAAGAATAATTTAAATCTTTATAATTAAGTTACAACCTATTGCAGCTCATTACAGTGCATTCTTAAGGTCACTATGAAATCAATCACTTAGGACCTAGACCAAACAATGATGTAATAGGCATATGTTTTTTGATAAGTAAAAGTACATTAGAAGAGAATTCGTTTTCTTTAAAATAAGCATCCAAATTTAGAATCATGCTAAAATGTCATTTATATCTCAAAGGAATACTGAAATGATTTGGAAATGATAAGGTTTTGTGGAGCTATATTCAATGAAAACAATTTTGTTTTAGGTTGAAAAATAAAAACACATAACCTCTCCAGCTATTCTAACATTAAAAAAGAAGTTGCTGGAACTATCACCTGGACAATATATTCTTCGAATGGTTCTGTTTCAGTGTTGGAGTTGTGTTGCACTGAACCATCCACCCTCTTATCCAACTGTCCTGGTTACCAAAATCACATATCTACAAATAACTCTGTTAGTGCATTAAAAGAGTGCCCCCCTTCATTATGGGAAAGTAATTTATGACACCAATTTAATTAGAACTATGTCCTTACTACCTGAATTAATGACCCAAATTCAAAACACATATATTTCATTGTTCAGACAATGTGGAATACACTACAAGAAAAACTAATTTCCTGTTTATTATCTAATGATAATTGAAACACAATAATTCATTATGATACTGGGATACTGCTATATATGAAGTAGCATGTCTCAAAGACATAGATCATGGAAATAACATGAAAAAAATACTTAAAACTTGTTCAAATAAATTTAGAGAAAAGTTGAATAAGAGTGCCGCTATAAAATGTGAATGTTTGAAATAGTCAAGAACATAAACTATTTTTAAATAATATGGATTCCCCAGAAGACAATCATTTATCACTCAAAAAAAAAAAAAAAAAAAACTATGGGTAATCAAATAAGGAATCTGAAAAATAATAAAAACAATGAATTTTGACAATTCATATAATTACTCAATATTTACTCTCTCTCCAATGCCCTATTGCAAAGGGATTTAAGATATGATATATATAAATCAAGATAGTTTATGCAGGTGTAGATTTGAGATGATAATGCTAGCCTGTTTGCTTATAATGAATATTTCTATATAAGGAGGAAATCATGTGATGTCAAAAATAGATACAGATTGAATATTTAGAAAACTCCCTTTAACTACTTCGGTAAGTTTATAGCTTATCAAAATTTGGAGGTAAAATATTACACCTTATAACTAAGGGAAGTCTATCCTTGCCTCAATTTTCCAGTTAATGAAAGAAGTGTTTAAATACTCTATAGTTAGATTATTAACTTCTACAAAACTGAAACAGATGTGTGTCTTAGTATGCCATTAAATTTATGATTTACATAGAACCCTTACATAGAGCTGAGCAGAGGCCAATGATTCTAATTTGCTCTAGATTTACAATAACCTGATCTGGGTTTTGTAAGTATTGAAACACTTTAAACAAAATTAGAAAGCAGTTGTGCTTTATGTGATTAAAGATGCAATTCTCTTTGGAGTAATGAGAAAAGTTAGAACATGTTTCTTTCTTTATGGATGTTTCTATTATAAACATGAGTGCTATACATTATATATTTTTGTTACTATGATTTCCTTGTTTTTAATTATAAAATAAACCAATTGAATTTCATTGGAGTCTCAAATTGAAACTATGCCAAAATTTAGCTGAAGAATGTGTACTGAGCTTCATAAAAAATCCTTAAAAATTTTTCCCAGGGTCTTAAGATCTTGTTATACAAATACAAGTTCACCGTAATTTTCTAGAGCAAAGCATCTTTCTGATTAAGACCTGTGCAGCAAAAGGGCATAAGTGCTAAATACATTATAAGCCCTAGAAAATGACATACATAACATTGTTCGGGATTAATGATTCATGTGAATTACATATAGAAAAACATCTATTCTCTCTCATTACGCAGATTATAACATTTACAGCACTATTATTTAAACCTTCTTCTACTTTGCTTGGTGAATTATAAACCATCAGCTCCTAAAAATCAAATCTATAAAACACTTGATTTTAAACACTGTGAATACTGTTTCCTTAAACGTCAGTCAGAAATGTTGATATCAATATCCTTGTAAGCATCTGTGTATATATTTATGTATATAGAAAATAAGTACATGCAAAAGTATTAATTCATTAAAAGTTTATCTCTCATAAAACCTTTATTAGCCCTTGAAGTCTTTGCCACTTCATATAAAATGATTTATCTTTTGAATAACAAGGTTCCATTAATCTGTTTGACAAAGGAATTTTTAAATCATGTAAATAATTTATTTGAATGAATTATTTAAATTCTGTAAAATATATATGCACATGTATATGTATATATCTGTGTCTATATATTTGTGTTCTGGCACAATATCACAGAAGAAATATGAAATAGAATTCAGAATACATTGTCCTTGACACCACCAGTGTGACTTGGTGTTGCTGCTGACGTGTTCTTTGATCACCCACTGTTTGCATAGGACCCCTGTTAGAGGGCCATTTGTGCTACATTTGGCACAACAGGGTGGTTTCATGTCAGAGAAATGTGCACGTTATTTTTTTACTCATTTTTAATTTTGCATTTTTACTGAGATTGCAGGCTGACGTATTTTTCAAAATGTAAGGATAATAAAGGCAATTATTCAACACTCGTAGAAAACTTGCTTTCCTCAATTCAGTGCTCTAGGTGCTAGTGGAAAGTGGTAAACATACTCCTTCCCCAGAGAAATAAATCATGTGTGGAAACAAAAGGCAAATATACATGGAAAATAAATAAGAATATACACAAAAATTTATAAGCAAATACACAAAACTAATTAGGACATAAAGATTTATGTAATATGCTTAATATGCATGGCACTCAGGAATTTTAACTATATACTATCTATTCACAATCTCCTACTTCACAGAATTTTCTCTCAAATAGATCTTATTGTTCTTTTTTCCCCGAAGATGCATTTTTACTTATAAAAATAACGAAAATGATGGAATATTTTCCTAGGTATGATAAGGTTATAGAATAAATTTATGAAAGGTTCTCCCCAATTTTATTTTTAAACATACAAGGAAATAAGCTTTCACCTAAGTATCTCCTACACAGAACAAAATAGGAGATATATATATATGTATATACACACACATACATATATATGTTTGTTTTTACTTTCTAGTCATCCTTCTTTTGGAAACTCCATCCAGTTTTTCCTTTGTAACGCTGGACCCCCTCTCCATTCTATTAGGTTTTGGTGGGTTCATTCGGGTTTTATTTCAGTTTTGTGACTTATCCTTTCAACAAATTCCTTTTAGTTTTATTTACCAGAGAGGTCCTAATATTATGCACATTAAAATCTCAATCTATGTTTGTGGCATTTAGTAAAATCTGAAGCTTCTACTTTCTCCAGTCCTTTTCTCCTTTACCCAACAATCCATAAACCCAGCTATAACATTATACGGTTTTGTACCCATTATCCACAATACTCGAATCTTAGTAAGGAGGTATGAAAAGTCCCCAGGGAACTGATACAACTGCTGAAGGTTCTTGTTATACCAATGTACCATCATGAACTCTTGGGGAGACAATAGTCTTTCAAAAATTCATCACATGCCTAAAACTCCTATCTGGAACTTCCTTTCTGGAAGCACCTCTCTCCCTGCTTACATTCTTATATTGAGAAGTGTAGATAGCCCCCCAAACTACCTCCAAGCATATATATAGGAAGTAATAGTATACTGTTCAGAATGGCATAAACCAATCAGATGAAGTATTTTTTTAAAGATTTTATTTATTCATAAGAGACAGAGAGAGAGAGGCAGAGACATAAGCAGAGGGAGAAGCAGGCCCCATGCAGGGAGTCTGATGTGGGACTTGATCCCGCGACTCCAGGATCACACCCTGGGCCAAAGGCAGGTGCTAAACTGCTAAGCCATCCAGGGATCCCAGATGAAGTAATTTTTAAAAACACTTTATCTACCCTCAGACTTGTGAAGAACAGTGGCCCCTTTAGTGTCTAGCAAAAGACCTGAGCTATAGTTGGCTACTGAAAGTGTTTATAGACTATATGAGTCAGAATCCCATAATCATGAATACTACTATAATATTTAGTTCAATAATAAGGCTACTTCTTATTCAAATATTTGTAGCATTGCTTTGCTGATATGGATATTACAAGTCAAATAACCTAGAAATCTTATACAAATATACTTATCACAAGTGTACATATAAACACACATACATAAATTTACTTAACACATTTGTTTAGTCCATTTATTGAATTATTTTTGTAGACCATATGTAAATATTTTACTGTCTTTACAAGTTGGTGACAATGAAAATTTGAGTGTTTTCCTAAAAATTAATTTAATAACAATATTTGTGTGTGAGTGTGCTTTTAAGCGAAGAGAATCACAAATGCAGATAAATTGTTCAGAGAGTAGAGAGCACTATTACCTTCGTGTGTGTGTGTGTGTTTGTGTGTTTGTGTGTATGTATGTATGCTGGAGAGGTGGGAAATAGCCCAAGGAAGGCAGGAAATTAATGTGTTTGAGCTTTTGAATTCAAAACAGTTGAAAAGTTGGCTATCTGTTCTATATTACCTAGAACAAGCTTTCTCCCTTCTACTTTTCTATCCCAACAACGTATATAACGTAACGATATATTTAGGAAACTTCAGAAATTAGAATCAGTGGGACTTACATGAAGCATTTCAAAGGTTATATTTTGTACCCTGGCACTTTGGTTTTATTCAAATGCAAAACATTTGATATTTTATGCATTATGGTACAAGTATCATACTTCCATCTTAGCTCATTTATGATTCACTAAGCACTCAAAGGCTGGAACCCTACATCAAAGAGCCAAAAAACATTTTAACCAATTTTTTTTTCCTGCCAAATAACTAGCAGTTTTATTAATATTATCTTAAGGAGTAAATTAATCAAAATTTCCAAGGAAGATCTTCTCATTTTCTGCTGACACTTTAAATTCTGTTTCTTTTTCTGTATATTCCTGTTTTTTAAAAAAATCTTTTCAAAATATATTAGTACTATAGTAATAGTACTATTATCTATCTATTGATATCTAAGAAAATCATAGTGACTATTATTTTATCTTTCTTTGATGACATGCAATTTTTGACTATTGAAGAACCATAAAAAATGAACATTGATTATCATAGCTCTTATTACACATTATTGTACTTATTGATTTACTCCTCTCACACAAGACAGTAAGCTCCTTAAAATCTCACTAAACTCTCTATGCCAGCATACAAAAGAGGTCATGAACTGCTGGCCTGTATAAAATCTAGGCAACAAAAATTTATTGGCTCCAAAGATCTTGGGTCACATAGGATTTTCTTTGTTTTTGAACAGTTATTTGTCAAGTTTTAAAAATTAGGAGGTTTCTAGCAAAACATAGGTTTCCAGCTTCTGAAAAAAAAAAAAAAAAGGAAATGTCCAACAACATTGAGTGGATGTTACTTCATAGCAACATCCAGCAGGAGAGGCCTTCTCTTTTAATGAAAACATGTACCACAATCTCCACCATTCAATATGACCTTCTCAAAATCAAGGCAAAGCATCTTGTGCCATGAATCACCTTATCAGTGATAATGTTTTGTGTTCTACTTTAATGGTGTCATTAAATGAAAGTGAAATATATTTCACTCATATTTTTGGTTTTGTTTTGTTTTTTAATTCATTAATTTAAGTAATCTCTACACTCAACATGGGCTGGAACCCATGAATCCAATATCAAGAGCCACGTGCTCCTCCAACTGAGCCAGGCAGGCACCCCTTCCCCATATCTTTGTAAAATGAGAAATAGAAAGATAGATCTAGAGAGCTATATGCTTAGCCTTACTGTCTTTCACTTACTTTTTCTTTCTTATTCTTATGAACGTTTTCATTTTTGAGCTCCAGTGGTCAAAACTTACATGTGAGTGAATGCGTGAATTATACTGTTAATATATGTTGAAGATATGAAGAAATGTATAGTAGTAATAGTGCTTTACTGTGTTCAAAGGAAGTGCATCTACACTACCTCATTTGTTCACTTACTAAATAACTCAATTTTGAAGTTATAATGCCACACCCCCCATCCTCACTGATTAACTCAATCCTCTCTCTGCTTATATTTATATTCAGCAGTATTCTCTTTTTCTCCTCAGTTGGCAACACTTGCTAGCACTCTTTCCCTGGTGTTTACTCTTGCATATTCTTTTCTTTCTGTGAGGTGTTCAGTTTCCCTCTACATGGCGAGGTAACTTGACAGTAACAAATGATGATTTTTATTATTTTTGTATTACCTAATATCCCATAAGTGTAGTTCACCAAGGGAGGACACATGAAAGGAATCCGTCTTTTTCAACCAAACAAACAAATGGAAGCAAATACCTTTTAAGTGTTAATACACAGGGCTTAAAAGAATAGTTAAAACAATTAAGACACACTAATACAGCAGAAACAGCTAAACACTAAATGTTTTAAGGCAAACAAGCTAAGCCCCCCCAAAATAGTAGAAGCAATTGATATTCTCAGATATGTTCAAAAATATTCTTTGTTAAGGGTGTACTTTTCAGTGTATGTGCTGCTGAAGTGAGCACAAGGGTGTACTTTTCAAAGGAGAGTATTTACCAAGAATTAAGATTATCTACTGAACCTGAGTCATGAACATTTTTTTTTACTATCCCAAGTTTGTTATGTTTCTTATTTATGAGTATTATTAGAACTATTATCATAATTCTTAATTTTATTTTATATTTTGTATTTTTTTAAAGGCAGTGCCATCTTTTTAATTTTTTTAAAAGATTTTATTTATTTATTCATGAGAGACACACAAAGAGAGGCAGAGACACAGGCAAAGGGAGAAGCAGGCTCCATGCAGGGAGCCCGACGGGGGACTCGATCCCGGGTCTCCAGGATCACACCCTGGGCTGAAGGCGGCGCTAAACCCCTGAACCACCCAGGCTGCCCTGTATTTTGTATTTTCATATACAAATTTTTTATTATGATTACAGGTCAAAACATTTTCCTATATGAATATAACTCAATTTTATAGTATGTCAACTGGAAAATATGATCATAATGAATTAACTCCACAAAGTGAGAATCACCTGTATTAAATATACTAGTTTTTGGGGATCCCTGGGTGGCGCAGCAGTTTGGCGCCTGCCTTTGGCCCAGGGCGCGATCCTGGAGACCCGGGATCGAATCCCACATCAGGCTCCCGGTGCATGGGGCCTGCTTGTGTCTCTGCCTCTCTCTCTCTCTCAATCTCTCTCTGTGACTATCATAAAATAAATATACTAGTTTTTTAAAAGTCCTGTAAATTATTGTTTGCATAATATCCTTTGTATCAGTAAAAATTCCTAATACACACTTTCTGAAAAGAGCCTTCTGTGCACATTGTAGTTGTCTTACTGAAATACTGCTGTCCTTATTTAAGTTTCATAAAATTTTAGGGACAACTGAAAGGCTCAGTAGGTCAAGTGCCGGGCTCTTAATTTCATCTCAGTTAGTGATCTCAGGATCCTGAGATGGAGTCCAGCTCCCCACTCAGCAGGAAGCCTGCTTAAAATATTCTCTCTGCCCCTCCCCACTCTCAAATAAATAAATCTTAAGAAAAATTTAATAGGAAAATTATATATGTCAATTGTTGAGACAGACACCATTGAAAAGAAAATCTCAAATTTCCCATGCAACCTGGAAACTGATATTGGCATGTATAACTGAATCCTCTTCATATTAGGAATTTTCAATTTTTTTCAGTAAGCAAAGCTCTTCTATAATAACAAAAGTAAAATTACTTCTAATAATCATAGTATTTATTTTTCAAAAATTTTGTCTTCTATCCCTTTTTCACTTTTCTTGCCAAATTATAAGATAAAAGATATATTCTACTCATCAAATTGGATAATTAATTTGGCCAATTAACTTAATCTGTGTCCATACTGAAAAGTATGAGACATTTTTATTATTATTTTTGACTCTTAACAGAACACATACATTAGGAAGTCGAATTTCTTTTCTTAATGCTTAATAAGCATCTCATGAGGCTGTACCTAGCTGAAATCATTTATATTCACTTTTTACTTAAAATTCTGCAATTTGGTACAGTCAAGAATTTGGTAAACTCCATTTTAAATCTCTTTGCTCTGCAAAAGTTTTTGAAACACCACTTTCATTTGAAATTGAAGTATTTGACATATCCTCTCAAAAAAGCTACAGAAGTTACTTTTTAAAAATAAAAACTATATTGCAGATTAACCTTTTCTTCTACCTTATCTTGAAAAGATCTGTAAAGGGCCTCATAAAGTATAAATTCCCTTAACTTTGATTAATGAATTGTTTAGAAAAGCAACACAAGCTAAAAGCTTAGAATTTGGATGAGACCACCAGTAGTCTCTGCTTCACCATGGTCAGGCTTCCAAAACTTGCTCAAGTTATGAAGGCTCGTATTTATTTATTTATTTATTTATTTATTTATTTATCATTTATTTACTTATTTAAAAGATTTTATTTGTTTGAGAGAAAAAGTGAGAGAGCACAAGTGTGGCGGGATTGGGGGGAAGAGGTGGAGGGGGAGAGCGAAGCAGACTCCCCACTGAGCAGGGAGGGAGCCCATGTGGGCGCTCGACCCCAGGACCCTGATATCATGACCTGAACCAAAAACTTAACCAACTGAGCCACCTAGGTGCCCCGAGGCTAATCTTTAAATTAACGGTTTCTTTATTTCCTTGTTTCTAAAGTGGGAATCGTAATTATCTATATTTTATAGTGTTGTTCTGAGGGTTATATGAATTAATACAAGTAGTATTTAGCACATAGTAAGTCAGTCCTCAAATATTTGCTATTATTTTGGTATTAATAGTATAAAACAGTTGACAATCTTCAAAAATGCTGCCACATAAATGCCTAAGCTGTAGAAGGTAATATGAAACAATTTTGAGCATTCTTACATATTGGGTTATATTATAGCAAAAGATTTCAGAAGTATGTTTTGAAATACATAGCTTTATACTGACTAAATGAAAAAAATTTTTTATTACATATATGCCAGAATTGTTGCTGGTAGTTTTAATTGTTTTAAATTAACAATTTGAAGAACCCACTCACTCTTAGTTATGTTCACAGCTTTTGATTTTCATTCCTTTTAATTCAAAAGTGCTTTGTTTCAGGGCACCTGGGTTAGTCAGTTGAGTGACCGAGTCTTGATTTCAGCTCAGGTCATGATCTTAGGGTCCTGAGATCGAGCCCCACATCTGGCTCTGCACTGGCCGTGGATCCTGTTTAAGATTCTCTCTCTCTCCCTCTGCCCCTACCCACTGCTCATGTGCATGTGCACTCTCCCTCTCCCTCTCTCTCTATCTCAAAAAAAGTGTTTAGTTTTCTTGTAAATTTGTACCATTAGAAGAGTATCTGGTTAAGCTTAGTATACTCTGAAATAGCTAAACACAATTGATGACAGCTATTAGACAACCTATCTTTTATTTATTAAGTTATAATCCTTCATATTCCAAAAAGAATTTAAGGATACTTACAAATAAGTAGAAAAACAAGTAATAAGAATAACTAAGAATGACAAGGCAAAGAGAAAGTAAAGATTGAAAAGTACAAGGCAGGAAAATCAGTACAGGCAATATGTACGCTTATATGCACGCCAGCTTCAGATTTGCCTTTAGTCTAAGAGCTACACAAAGAGAAAGGTTGTTTTAAGATTCCCAGTGCCCATCAAATTCATGACCTGCTGAGGAGACCGGCGAGAACCGTGACTAACAGGTGATACTGGTCAATTGCTTATCTTCCTTCCCATCCCATCTCTACTCAGGTCCCTCCCTCCATCCTGTCTTCTCCACTACTGAAGTTGATAGCCCACTTTTCCCTCTGCTACCAAGATGTTCTTCTTTCTTTCCTCTGTTGTTCCAACAACAAAACCTCCCCAAAGGCTAATTCAACATTTTTAAAAGCTAAGTTACTTAAGCTAATCCTATACATACTTTCACAGAGGTTCATCCTGGCAGTTTCTTTTCTTTTAATAGAATATTTCTGCAGTGATTTAGGTCTTCTTTAATTTTTCTTTCTGAGGTATTTCACAGTTTTCAGTATCCAGGTCTTGCACATATTTTGTTAAATTTATCTCTTAGTACTTCCTATCTATTGATGCTTCTGTAGATAATTTATTTTTGCATTTTTAATTTCAGTTGCTTATTGTTAGTATGTGTAAGTAAAATTAATGCCTTTTATTGAGATATAATTCACATAGAATAAAATTCACCCTTTTAAAGAATGTAGTTCAGTGGTTTTAGACATTCAGAAAGCTGTGCAATCATCATCACTATCTAATTTTGTAACAACTTCAGCACCCCAAAAAGAAACCATTCCCATTAGCAGTCATTCCCCATTTCCCCTCCTCCAGCCCCTGGCTACCACTAATATTTCTATCTCTATGGATTTGCTTATAGAATTAATTTTTATGGACCTACCTTACATCATGAGACCTTGTTAAACTAATTATTTCTAGAGCTTTTCTATAGATTCCTCCGGATTTTCGACATATATATGTTCATGTTGTCTGAAAGACTAAATAAGCAAATAGACAATTGGCAAACCAAATATGACAGTAGAACTCTGACCCACAACCTCTTTAGCAAGCAACCCAGAACGGTCAGAACTAGATTAGCAGCTGCCAGCTTCCCTATTCTTTGATCCTGCTTCTAACAACTCAAGACAACCAGAAAAAGACAAATGTATTTCCTGAACCATTGCACAAGACTCTGACTTCTAGTTAACCCACCTCTAGCTTCTCCATGCCAACAGCCTCCAATCAGTGCTTATTTGAAGCTCTCCCTTTTTTTCATTATAGAGCATCCCCACCCTCTGCCTGACTTTGATCTGACAAATACAAGTGTTAGTGACTGATTCTCTGGTATAGCAAACTCTGAATAAATAGTCATTCTGGAAGATTCTTAATAGGAAGGCCTCAAAAGGGCAACCTGGATGGCTCAGTGGTTTAGCACCGCCTGCAGCCCAGGACATGATCCTGGAGACCGGGATCAGGTCCCATGTCAGGCTCCCTGCATGGAGCCTGCTTCTCTGCTTGTGTCTCTGTCTCTCTCTCTGTCTGTCTCTCATGAATAAATAAGTAAAATCTTAAAAAAAAAAAAAAAGGAAGGCCTCAAATCTCTGGAAGAACTTTGGGTACTAGGGAGAAAGACCCAGGTGATTTTGGGGGAGTGTTCCCCATTTCCACTGCCCATCCCTGGGAAACATTGCCTTAAAGCAACTGACTAAATTTAATGAATTAACCCTTCCTTGTAGGGAAATGATAAACTCAGAGGAGAGAGATAATTGCTCCACTGAGTATAACTGATGTAGTACTAGTTAGCAGCTGGGTTCTAACTCAGGGAATAACTCAAGTTCATTACAATGAACTTTTTAAAAGTATATCCATTGTACTGTAGAGCACAGAATGGTATTCTGGTATTGGTATGAAAAGAAGTGATCTCCATTAATATACTCATAAAATAATAAGCTTGACTTGTCTGGTTATTTGAGGATACGTCTTCCTGGAGGTGCTATTTTGCTTTTACTGGATTTTGTTCAAAAGGAAGTTGTGAAGCAGCGTAGAGGATTCATGTTAATCAAACACCATCTCTTTGTGTCTGATATCATGAGGACATTTTAACGTTATTTTATTTTAAGGCTGGCACTCAGTTGGCAAGCATTAGCAAGGCTTGCTGGTAGTTTATGACCAGCATCTGTTCTGATCTATTAGTGCCCAAGCTCGACCATTTACACATTGCTAAATATTTTAGTGTTACCCTTACTTTATTTAATCTTCAAAATAAACCTCCCTCCAGAGAGACAGGAACACTGGAAGCTGGAAGCAGAGATACTATTCAGGGACCACTGACTCTGACTTGGCCTGCTCTTCCCCATCCTGTCCAGAGGGGGTTTTCTTGCTTGTGTTAGTTTGGTTCTAGAAGTGGGAGAACCCAATATTGGTAAGTATTTTCTTACATGGAAGTGCCCAGGGTATAAATTCTTCTAGAATAGTAACTTTGAGTTTTAAAAATTGTGTTTTTCAACCCTGGCAGTAGTGTCTCTGGCAGCTGTGTGGCCCATAGGGAACCAGAGGAAGAGAAGAGCAAAGCCAAGGTATACTGTGTCTGCATGCACCTGGTTCTGATACAAATGGCCACCTGGATCCACGTGGAACCCACTCTAGTATTCTTGGCTAAATATGGGAAAATGGCAGGTGTGCATATGATACCTTCCTGCCCATCTATAACCAATCTGAAATGCTGTAAATTCTATGATAAGTGAGGAAATTGTGACAAAAGAAAGTTTCTTTGTCTAAGGTGCCTAATAGTAAAATAAGTCTTAGATGTGTCTTTGAGACTCTAAAGCCTACACATCTTGTTTCAACTTTCTTTTAGCTGAAAAACATTTTTCTCTAAAAACAATCTTACATAGCAACCCAGTCTGTTAATAAGAAACAATTAATGTGTGCTCTGATAGAGCAAGAAGAAGGCCAAGAGTTCACTCTCAGCTACACCCTCTCTACTTCGAACAGGACCCGAAGTACCTTCGTGAAACTTAACATAGTGCTCTTAAGAGTCAGGTTGGAAAAACATTGACTTCCAAAATGCTGCTGCCCTCAGACCTACTCTTATTCACCTTGGTAAATAATTTATTCAACAAACATACTGTGTAGCTATTGAGTGCCAGACTCTAGGAATACAAAGATAAATAAATACTGTCTACCGTCAAGAAGCTCGTAGTCTGAGGGAGGAGAAAAATACAGGAAAAATAAATTAACAAACAAACAAACAAAAATAACCACTGATATGGAGTCTTTCCCTATCAGTTCTTACAGCTTTAAGAGATAGGAATGTTTAGCTCTTTAACAGATGAGAAAACTAAAATCGGAGAAGTTAAGATCATGTATTGTCATGCATCCCCTGAGTGACAGAGTAAGGATTATCATTCTGGTCCCAGGGATGCCAAAACCCAGACTCCTTTTTTCTGTAGGATGCAGACTGCAATTTGTTGTAAATCTCTACCTAAGTAAGCCCATTTCACCACAGATTTAAATTTAAAATGCAAATCTCTGAAACAAGGAGGGGGAAAACCCACAGAAACCAATGGATTAAATCATTAAAATCATTATCATAATAATGCCACTTTACACAGCCACTGTCATTATACACCTATTAGCTCCTTCCTTCTCACAACAACCCTGTGAGGTAGGAAGGGCAGGCATTATTTGGCTTTCACTGAGGGGAACTGAGTCTCTGGGCTATTCCTGGAGGGTAACCTGGTGAGGTGAAATTTACTGGCCTGGGGGAAAAACACCTAATATTGCAATCACCATCTCTAGCTGTGAGACTGTGGACAGGTCAACTAACCCTATTAGGCGACAGTTTGCTCCTCAGTAAATCCAGATCTTTGGTCCTTCAGTTAAGGGCCTTTCAGTTCTGACATCTGCAAGACCATATATGGCTTGGTCAAGAATAGAATCTATTTTCTATTCCAAAGCTTTCTATGATTTCATGCTGCTTGTTCATATTAAACTGTAGGGAAACTTCCTGGTTTCCTAGGCATAGAATTTGGTCATGTAACAATTTAATTTCTAATCTAATTTATTTTTAATTATAATTAGACCAAGCTAATTGAAAGATAGGTGAATAGTCCTTACCGGTTAGAAACGGTGAACCCACATGAAAATTCAAGAACCTGTGGGTGGGGGAACACTGGAGAAAAATCTAGATGAATATAAATAAGAGACACAGTGAAGTGATAGCATAATGTGACTGCGCTACAGACTTCCTGTACAGAAGGATGTTTTCCTAGTGCAGACCACAAAATTATCAGGGCAGCAACATATCTTGGCATTAGGGATTTCACTCTCAAAGTATCTGCAAAAACTTTCATTCCTCAGAAAGCAAAACACTGACAATTCCTTGACCGACCTTGCTGATAATTTCATTTCCCAGACGGCAGAGTAAGCAATAAGGAGAACTCCTACTCTGAACCCAATTCTGACAGAAACCAGTACATAAGATGGAAATGATGGGAACCTTGGGGAAAAGCAACCAGGCACTCTCAGAGTTTGATTTAAGCACTGTTCTGCCTATGCAAACACAAATGATTCTAATGAGCAAGAAAATGGGGAGGAAACTAAAAAAAAAAAAAAAAACAGTGTGCAGCGCAGGGCCCAACGGACAGGCTCTGACTTTAAAACAGCATGTGCAAAAGATGGTAAAAGGGGGCACATAATCAAGCCCAAATATAGGAAGGTAGCATTGACCTATGAAAATAACATCAGCAAGACTAAAGCACAAAAAAGAGCTGGGGCTTGGGGCACCTGGGTGGCTCAGTGGCTGAGCGTTTGCCTTTGGCTCAGGTCATGATCTGGTCCTGGGATGAGTCCCACATCAGGCTGCCCGCAGGGAGCCTGCTTCTCCCTCTGCCTAAGTCTCTGCCTCTCTCTGTGTGTTTCTCATGAATAAAAAATAAAAGAAAAAGAAACAAATATGCTATTAAAAAAAAAAAAGATCGGGGGCTTGTGAAAGATGCCAAAGGGAAGAAAAATGATTTCCTTAGCATGAAATGAGGAAGAAGATCAATACAGAAATAGGCCCTTTTTTTAAGTTGAAGACAACATTTATTTTTTTTTATTTTTTTAAAAGATTTTATTTATTTATTCATGAGAGACTGAGAGAGAGAGAGAGAGGCAGAGGGAGAAGCAGGCACCATGCAGTGAGCCCGATTGGGACTCGATCCTGGGTCCCCAGGATCACGCTCTGGACTGAAGGTGGCACCAAACTGCTAAGCCACCCAGGCTGCCCGAAGACAACATTTATTCATGAAAAAGGAAAGCATCTTTACTCCATTATGTTTCTTCCCTGTTGATTCATTCATATCTCTGCTCACATGCCATCTCTTCAGAGAGGACCCTGATCACCCTTTATAAAATAATTCTCTCTGGCATCCTCTGATTCTTACATTTTTCATTCTTCCAATAATTGACTACCATTACTTTGCATACTTAGGTGTTTTTCTTCTCCTGCGCTAGAATGTAAACTCTATGAGCACAAGGACTTTTGATTTGTTCAGTACAGTATCTTGAGTACCTTATATGTACCGAGCACTACTCAATAAATATTTGTTGAATGAATGAAATCAAGACCATTAGACATTGGCCAAAAATTGAAAACAAAATAGCTAAAGTGATTCTAATATAAATAACATTTATTGAAGACCCAGTAGGTGTCATACACCTATGTACTTATTTGCATTTTTTTTCATTTAATCGTCCTAGTTATAAATCATGTGTTGTGGTCAGATTGAATAATTTGTCCCAGATCATACAACTAGAGAAGTGTAGAGCTAGGATGTGGGCCAAGAGTTAAGTCCATGGTTTGAGCACTTCATCTCTATGCTCTACTAGGAGAATCTGACTGGTCGAGGTGCCAATATGTTTCTGGGCCTCTTTGAGTTAATTACCAGAGACCTTGTAAGTGAGATTATGGAGTATTTAGCTGGTTACCTTTGAGAAAGAGAATGAAAGGGGTAAGAGAAGAACACTTTATGTTTAAAAAATGGCAGAGTCTGCAAACTTCAAATCCATGATACTAATGTTCCTTGGGAGAGAATAGCCTAGGTTATATTTATAAAAGACAATTACAAATCACAATCACAAAAGACAATTTTGTGAGCATTTTTTAAACGGGCATTAGGAGAAAGTGTAAATTCAACAACAATAAGCTATTCGGCCCAATCTTATATATTCTTTTCTATAAAATTGATAAACCCGTATATTAGGGCAATAGAAATAGACATCTGGATTCGAGCAAGTCATTTAATAAGGTTTTCTTTATATCCTTGTGGACCAGATAGAGAAATATAGTTTTAGGAATAGTACTATTATGTGTTTTCATAACTGGCTGAATGATTGCACCCAATGGCAATTTCAAGGAATCTGTGTCAGCCCGGAGGAAGGTTTTTCAAGTGGTCTACCACAAGTCTTGGCCTTGGCTTTGTCTGATGTAAACTTATTTATCAGTGACTGAGATAAGCTATGAGAAGGCATACTTTTCAAAAATTGGTTACATGAGCTAGGAAAAGTGAGTAGTAGATACATTAGATTACACGATCGGGATCGGAAAGTTCTTAACAACTAAAAAATGGGCAGAATCTGACAATATATAATTCGGTTGGAATAATTGTGAGATCCTGCCTTGGGACAAAGCATCAACTGCCTAAATTCAATTTGAGGGATATGAGATTTACTAACAATATTAAGAGGGAAAAAAGAAGAGCTTTACTTGGCAGTGAATCAATGGTATAATATGGTTACAGAAGAAGTACAAGGAGGAGAACCTAGAGGAAGAGGAGGAGGAGAGGAAGAAAAAGAAGATGAAGGAGAAATAATTTAGACTGCATTAATAAATTTAGGACGTGCATAGAATAATGGAGGATATAATCTGACTGTATTTCAAGCTCTTCAGATTACCAAGATCAGATCTGTGAGCAACATTTTATGGAAGATACAAATGGAAAAGTTACAAAACTTTCAGTATTTAGCAGCTTGCCTGGTAAAGGGACTTAAAACCATCTCACCTGAGGCAAGGTTAAAAGAATTGAGGAACTTTTAGCCTGAAAAGTTATTACATTTGATAGCTTTATTAGAAGAGTATAAACATAATCATTTTAATCATTATTCAGCATTTACTATTTGTTAGATGCTGTGCTAAACATTTTATGTTAATTAATGCTAGCCACAACCTCAAGAAGGAGGTTCTAGTTATGGATTAGAATATTGAGACTGAGATGGGGCACCTGGGTGGCTCAGTCAGTCAAGTGTCTGCCTTCAGCTCAGATGATCTCAGGGTCCTGGGATCGAGCCCCATGTCATCGGCCTCCCTCTCTCCCTCTGCCTCTCTGCCCTGCTTATACATGCACTCTGTCTCTCAAATAAATAAAGACAATTCTTAAAAAGAAAGAAAGAAAGAAAGAAAGAAAGAAAGAAAGAAAGAAAGAAAGAAAGTTGAGACAGATTAAGTAACATGTCCGAGGTAATAAAAGCTAGCAAGATAATGCTTGACCTTGAACCCAGGTCTGTCTTTCTCCAGTGCCTGCCCATTTATCCTCTATGGCAGATTTCCCCCACTAGATGGAAACTCCATTATGTATTTTGCGTGTGTGTGTGTTTACATATGTGGTGATAAAATTATGTAAAATGAAAGAGAACCAAAACTATTTATAGTAAAAAGCCTGGAAATAGAACATCAAATATTTTAAATGTGGGTGTTTGGGTACTGGGAATATGGCTAGTTCCTCTGTTATCCACTTCTTTTAATTTCCAATTTTCTTTACTAAGCTTATCCTAATTTCATAAAAGTCTCACCTATATTTTTTGAATTAAAGACATTATTATGTAGAGTGGGATTATTCTGAATGTTCCAAAATGCTAAATTAAGATGCTGCAAGGTATAATGAGGCATAATTCAGTTTAAAAACAGAACCACTTATAGTCAGACTTTTTCAAAGATGCAGTATCTTGGTTGAACAAATAGTGATCTTTCTGTTTCTGGAGATGCTAACCCAAGTCTAGAAACACTACAATTTTATTGTTCGGTGTGGTTAAGATTATAATCTGAAGAATCAACCATGTTAGTTAGAAATATGAGCCAGGAAAAAATAAGTCGAGGATTAGGTAGTGGTTAATATGTTACTTCGTACTGAGGCCTTTCAGTCTGCTTAAGAAGACCTACTTTATAGGCACTTGTAATAAAATATTTGTGTAATGAATACATGAATGTATACATTTAGAACAGGAAAAGTAGACCATGGGTAATATTTAGTTTTGGTACCAGCCATTTTACAAAGTGTGCACAGATAGCAAAGACTGTACTGAAAGAGGGCATGTTCATTTGTTGACTCAAGTTCTAAAGTACTCCTGGCTGTTGACATCTGAGTACAGAATAAGTGGTTCCTCCAGGAAGTGTCATTTGGGCATGACCTCTACTCAGACACTCTCCCTCTCTGCTTCCATTCCAGGCTCTTGTAAGCATACCTTTTTTAAAACGAAAAAACAGGACTTCTATTAACTAAACTGCAAGTTCCACAAAATCAGGAATCAGGATCTGTTTTGACATTTTATATTATATAATGCTTGATATCATAGGCACAATTATTGAATTAATAGTTTGGCAGGTATATTCAGGAAGGGTTTTTTTTTTCTTTTGTTATCTAAATATGGTCAGAAAAAGTGCTTTAGATTTCAAGTGTAGGCTACTGCAGAGTTTACTTCTAAGTATTGCCATTTTTTAAAGATTGATTGATTGATTGATGGATTCGTGAGAGACAGAGACAGAGAGAGAGAGAGAAGCAGAAACACAGGCAGAGGGAGAAGCAGGCTCCATGCAGGGAACCTGACGTGGGACTCGATCCCAGGTCTCCAGGATCACTCCCTGGGTGGAAGGCAGGTGCTAAACCACTGAGCCACCCAGGGATCCCTAAGTATTGCCATTTTTAATTATCTTTCTTTTTAAAGTTATGTTTCCTGTTTATGGGTAGAAACAAAGACCCCACTGATTCAGCCTTAAAACTTTTTTTTTTAATATTTATATTAAGGTAAGAAAAGCACTATAATTTTTCTTTTCTTTTTTTTTAATTTTTAAAAATTTTTTCTTTTCAGGGTATAAAGTTGTCAATGTTTGCCAAATGATAACTGCATAAATCAAGTTTAAAATATGGAGGACAGCACTAGAGTTTGAGATCCTACTTTCTTTTCGAAGGTAAACTCTAAACCCACACTCACTTGTGGTCCTACCACACAATTTGTATTACTATGAATAGGGCCAGGCCACAGAAGAACTACAAGTGAAGTAAATGTTTCTGGCAGTTCTTTCATGTAGTTGGAGGCAGTAGTGAAGGGAAATTCCTAGCGCTGAAACCTACTTCTCAGTTTTATAGTGAACAAACTAGATAGGCTCATTTATTTTTACTATTCTACATATGAAAGTATCTTTATGACTTTTTTGGTAGCTTCTCAGGAGACAGACATATTGTAACCTACAATGGATATTTATCTTTAACAAGGAAATTTCTGAAATTGCATTGTTAATGTAAAAGAATCACCAGTTTACTTCAAAAAGGTGTAATTAGATTTATTGCTCAAGAAACATTGTGATCATGGAAGGCATAATAAGATATATTTTCAAAAGGCTGAGGTCAGAAGTTTTGGGGAAGCTGTCATACAATCATTAATAAAAAGATAGGCAAATAAATGTAACAGATTATATTATTCATAAAATCAACTTAGGAACATATTAAAAGTTACTATTTTCTAGCCCACATGCCCATAGACTCTGAATCAGTAGAAATTGTCTGGGGCCTGAAAATCTATAATTAAAAGAATGCCACCCAAAATTCTGATGCACAGCCAGGTTCAGGAACCATGGGCTCAATAAGTGGGTTTGCTAGCATGACTATGAATGTTTAAATTAGAATGATGAGAAGCTGATGGCTGCTGGAATATTTCAAGTAAGAAAAACAAAGCCTAAACTAAGGTAATAACAGTGGGAACAGAGAGTAGAGCAGGCATTTTTGCAACACATTTTATGAGTAATTGGACAGACAGGGTCATTTCTTCTGAGAACTCTCTTCCTGGCTCGTAGATGGTGGTCTTCTCCCTGGGTCTTCACATGGTCTTCCTCTGTGTCTGTATCCTAATCTCTTTTTATGAAGACACCATCATATTGGATTAGAGCTCACCCATATAACCTCTTTAAAGGTTCTATCTGCAAATATAGCTATATTCTGAGGTTCTGGAATTTTGAAAAAAATTTAAAGTAATCTCTATTCCCAACATGGAGTTTGAACTCATGACCCCAAGATCAAGAGTCTCATGCTCCACTGACTAAGTGAGGCAGACATCTCTGGAGTTTGGAATTTTAATACATGAATTTGGGCTGGGGGGGCGGGGCACAATTCAGCCCATACACCTAATTAGGAAAGGAATTAAAATGGACCAACCAGGTTCTTAACAAAAGCATCAAATGCTTAACCAATGTTACATTCTTCCCTTAAATTTCAGTCCCTTTCTCTTGAGGCCATGTAAAATCCAAAATAGAAAACTGGAAAATAATATACCCGAGAAGGGCTTCATGATGGAATCCTTCTAGATATCAGAAGTTTTAATTATCAAAATAACAGGGATCCTAAACCTTGTTTTAAGGAATAATCTTAGGTAATCCTTCTAACTTTGACCTGCCTCAAGAATAAATCAGAGGGAAGAAGTACATTCTGGTTAATGCAGGGCTTCAAAAGAACTCACCCATGACTCTTCCCAATTCTCTTACCTTGTGGTAGAAAAGGTATTAAAAGTATTATTCATCTATTGCCTTCTATGACTATCAGCATGCAGTGAAACCATCTCAGAATTTAATTTTCTTTATATAAGTGTAGTTATCAGGATCGTTTTGGTTGCAAGTTACAGAAATAACTCAAATAAGCTTTAGCAAAGCAATTTACTGGTTCATGGATCCCTAGAAAGTCTAGTAACAGGAATTAAGGCTCAAAATCAGCCTTCCTTGGGATCCATAAACCCATTTATTCTCCCTTTGCCTACAAATCGGCTCCATAATTCCAGTTTAAAAAATTACAAGGACAGATTATGATTGGCTCAGCTTTGGCCAAGTGTGCACCATATAACCAATCAGGAGTCCAAGGCCAAGTATAATACAATTCCTTTCTAGAAATTTTCAAACCACAAATATAAAAATATTTGAGTCCTTGAGAGTTTGAGTAAAAATAACATTCTACACATATAATGGGTATTATACTTATCATTTTGAGTATTTAGCTATGTCTACAAAAAAAGTTTAAAAAATAGAGTTTTTAAAATGGCTGTCAGTATATGTTTTGGTATTTTTAGTCCAATACAGTATTTACCATCTTACCGGTTTGTTTAGGCTGAACAGAAAAATACTTATTCTTATTTCTACTCTTTTTTTGTTTCCCAAAGTTCTTATAGCTTGATAAATAAATGTGGTCAAATTCAATTTCAGTATAACCAGGTTTAGTTTGCAAGTTGAACTTGACTATATTATTAATTTATAACATCATAGAAAGGAAAGTTTTGTGTTTTCATGAGGAAATTAAATGCTAAAAAAATATTCATTTTTTTAAAAAGATTGTTTTTATTTATTTGAGAGAATGAATTAGAGAGAGCGCACAAGCTGAGGGAAGGGCAAAGGGAGAAGGGAAGGGAGGAGCAGACTCCCCACTGAACAGACAGCCTGATGTTGGCATAATCCCAGGACCCTGGGATCGTTGACCTGAACTGAAGGAAGATGCTTAACCAACTGAGGTGCTCCCAAAAACTTATTTTTGAATTTAGTTTTATGTGCAACAATGAGAATAAAAAGAAAAGAATGAAAATGGTAATTCCAATATTTGAAGTCTTTGTGGGTCTGATTTTGCTTTTCATCCTTTTTCACTTGATTCTTGATCATTTATTTGCTCCCCACCCCACTTTTTTTTAATAGTGTGCCTGTGATTTCTGACTGTGGGCTTATACTAATAGAATTTTATCTGTTAAAATTCTTGGAGTGATGGAATAAAGATGGGCTCTCTAGAGTGGATTTTCTTTTGATTTAACTGAGCCCAAAAGGCACAACTAGGGACCAGTTTAAATTCTTATCTTGGAATCTTTAGACCACTGAGATTATGTGAATTTTTGCTAGAAAAAAAGTAAAGCTAGTTTATGACTGTGAATTTCAGAGGAGATTTTTTTTTTCTCTTTAGTTATACATTTAAGACTTACAAATATTTCTTGCAGTCCTCTATGGGATGGATTTATTTGTAGACCAGGTTAATGATGAGGATATATCCACTTTGGATTCTAGCACTAAGCTTTGGGCTTTGTCACTTTTTTAGTACCAGCAAGAATATGAAAAGTAAATTTCTTACTCCATTCAGTAATGTCCTTAAGGTTAGTGATACTTCAGTGTTCAACAACCATTTGTGAGAAAAATCATTTGTCCTCTACATTAATGTAGAAAAACATGATAAAATTTCATATCCATCAAAGATGAAAAAAATTCAAAAAGAAAAAAATTTTAAAAAGGAAAAATTCTTAACTTGATAGAGGATATCTACAAAACCCCTACAACTTAATGGTGAATTTTTGTAGCATTTTCTTTTTCTTTTTTTTTTTTTTTAAGATTTATTTATTTATTCATGGGAGACACAGAGGGAGAGAGAGAGAGGCAGAGCCATAGGCAGTGGGAGAAGCAGGCTCCTAACAGTGAACCCAAAGTGGGACTTGATCCTGGATCCTGGGATCACACCATGAGCCCAAGGCAGATGCTCAACCACTGAGCCACCCAGGGGTCCCTCATTTTCTTTTGAAAGTCAGGAAAAAACAAAGTTGTCTACTATCACCATTTCTGTACAATACTGAACTAGAAGTCTATTTGGTGGAATACACAAAAATGAAATGGAGTAAGAACTGGAATAAATAAAACTGAAATTACTCACAGAAGAAGTCATTGTTTTCATAGGAAATATAAGAGAAAATACAGATAAATTATGAAAATTAATAAGAAAGTTCAGAAAGTTTGCTGGATAAAATAAAAATACAAAAATTACTTTTGTTTCCATGTACCAGAAAGAAACATTAGAAACCCCACTTTAAAAATGAAATCATTAAAAGTAAATAATTAAAAATATTTTATAAAATAGCATTTAGTGATCTATCAAACATGGTAGAAATAAAATCTTTTTTTTAGAAATAAAATCTTTTTGAAAAATATATAAAATATTAGATATATTATATATATAAATTACATAAAATCTAAGACTTCTATAGAAGAGAAAAGGGCCTTAGAAACCAAGATAACTCTTGAGGAAGAACAAATAGAGATTTTTAAGTTAGCAGTGTAATACTAGTAAGGGATAGACAAATTGGAAGAATAAAACAGAGCTAAAAATGGGATCATAAAATATACAGAAACTTGATTCATGAAAAGATTAACTTTGAAGGTCATGTGGGAAAGTACGAACTATTCAGTACACAATGTACTTTCTATTTTTAAAAAATTATTTCTACCTCACACCATACACAAAAATTTCAAATGGATTAAAAGCTTAAATATAAAAAGCAAAATGTTAAAATACTTGAAGATCAAGGGAAAAATTTCTTATATAAGAAATATTAAGATATAGGCAAAAAAGGTAACTTTGTTAAGTTTAACTGCATTAATATTCAGAGATCTGTTTATAAAAGGGCACATTAATGAAGTGAAAAGATGGGGAGCGTCCAACCACTTCTGGCTTGATGCTGCTCTGTTTGAATCAATATTTGGTCAAATACACTCTAAAATAGAGGAAAATGCAGTCCATAAACTAGAAAAAGACATTTATTACATAAAGAATAATGGATTAGTAAAGATACTGCCTATAATTCAATTAAAAAATTTTTGTAGAGATTTTATTTTTAAGTAATCTCTACACCCAAGGTGGGGCCTAAAATCAGGAGTCACGTGTGCTACTGATTGATCCAGCCAGGCATCCCTATGATTCAATTTTTAAAAGTTGGTTAAAGAGAATCAGTACTTCATAGAACAGGAAACCATAATTGTTTGTTTTTGCTTTTTATATTTAAAGGCTTTATTTATTTATTTATTTATTTAAGAGAAAGAGTACAGCCAGGGGAAGGGGGCAAGTAGGGGCAGAGGGAGAGGGAGAAGCAGGTCCTCCACTGAGCAGGGAGTCCAATGCAGGGCTCGATCCCAGGACCCTGAGATAATGACCTGAGCCAAAGGCAGATGCTTAACCGACAGAGCCATCCAGGTGCCCCAGAAACCCTTATTGTTAATAGAATGAGAAAAGATACACAATCTCATTAGTACTCAAAATTTGAAAATTAAAACTGAGGAATTTAGTCCAGATAATTCTTTGTTGTTGGACCATTTTGTGTCTTGTAGAGTGTTCAGAACATCCCTGGCCCTCATCTATAAGAAACCAGTAGAATCCCCCAAGTTATAATAACCAAAAATTACGAGATATTGCCTGGGGACAAAATCACTCTAGGTTAAGAACAACTTGCCCTAGAGAAATTTTTTAAAAATTTTATTTATTTATTCATAAGAGTCACACAAAGAGGCAGAGAGAAAGAGGCAGAGATAGGAGAAGCAGGCTCCATACAAAGAGCCTGATGTGGGCCTTGATCCTGGCACTCCGGGATCACGTCCTGAGCCGCAGGCAGACACTCAACCACTGAGCCACCCAGGCATCCCGCCCTAGAGAAATTTTTGTACATATCCATTTATACATGCTCAAGAATGTTCATAGCAGCACCATATAAAGAGTAAAAAACAAAAGCAAAAAACTAGAAGCAACCCAAATATCCATCAGTGTTAAAGACAAATTACGTCATACAATGGAATACCATACAACAGTGTAAACTAATGAACTGTAGTTATGTGCTGCAAATCTTTGAAACTGAAGAACTTAAAGTTGAGTGGGAAAGATAAATACATATATTTTCATTTACATATCATTGCAAAACATGTCAACCAAACAGTAACAATATGTTTCGGGGTCCAAATACATGAAATAAAATTACAAGGAAAATAATAAAAGTTAGGGGGAATTTAGGATAATGTTTAGCTCTGATTGAAGAAGAAGATAAAAGAATTGTAGAAGGGCACAAAGAGAACTTGCTTGAAAAGTCGCAGGGGACACAGGTATTCATGATATATTTCTTATATAGGTACGGAAATTTTTTTATTTTAGTTACTAAATATTTAAAATTTTTTAAAGGAAGCAAGTATTTTCATCTTATAAACTGTGAAAAGCAATGCAATAATACATCAGAAATGTCTATTTATTTAATAGTTTTGATTTGTATGTTTGAACTGTCATGGTAATCATTTCTTAAGCCAATTTATGATATTGCTTAGGAAAGTTCTGAGTTTAAAACAAAATGGATTAACCACCCATCAAGAAAGACAACCTGTCTTCAAAGACAATGGCTATTAACAGATAATATATTTAACTAACTCCTCTAAAAGCAGAGTTTTATTATTACTGTTATTTTGAAACAGAATAATCTAGTGGCAGTAATCAATGCATAGAGTGAACTCCCTTTTATAAAAAGCCCATCAACTGTTTTTTGCTAATTAAGATGAATATTATTCCTGTGAAATGAACCAAAAAGTTATATGAAACCGGAAATCCCAAAAGAGATCTATAATCACAATAATAATTGCATGCAATTTTAATTGAAGGAAAAGGAGAGAACTGTTTTTAATCTTTGCTTTTTTCAGTAACTTAAAACTAATCAACCTGTTGGCCAATTAACAATTCTTTACTATTACTACATCTGACCTAAAAATTGATATTTGATATATTGGAAATTGTTGTGGAATTTTAAAAGATAAATGGCAAAGTAACTATTGGCTATAGTTAACTCTAATATGGAATTTTTGTCATTAATGAAATAAAGTAACAAATTTTTATTAATGTTCTCAGAAAGAAAATATATTTTATTATTCATTGAAGACTAGATGCTGTGACTATTCACAGAAATATGCATTCAATCTTTGTTCATTAAGTCAGAATTGGGAATGAGAGGAAAGATCTATTTTGTTGAAGTACAGATTAATTACACTGAGAAATCTGCTTTATTTAAATAGTTGGCATTTATCTCTAATCTACCAGAGAAACTTGTAATGTTGAAGATTCATTCTATTTTAAAGTTAGTTTGATTAGATACATGTCAAACAAAATATGTACTTACACTTCAATTCAGTTCATGTAATAATTCAGAAAATTAGTGGCTTAAGTTTGCACAGTTTAAACTCAGAAAGAGACAATTGGAAAGAGCAGATGTTTTAGTTATCCAATCATTTCTTACATTAACCGGATCTAGGTTATGGATGGAAAGTTTTGTGTTTTTTTCTATAATGTCATATGGTATGTCAGTTGTACTAATGACAGAGTAGATGCGAAAAAGAGAATATGAATTAAAAATTTTGATTTCCCAATACATCAGATTAGCATCTTGGCAGAAATAAACCTATGCAAAATATACATTTCCATATACAGATAGGTATGAATTTGGCTTCCCATTCTCTAGAAAAGACTGATGCTAGATTTTTCCCTCACATTATTTACAGTGCTATTTAAAGCTAAGTGAGAAATTCCAGGTTAAGTTTTTAGGCACATTTAAAATATATGCAAAGAATATCATCAAAATACGCAATATAGAATCTCTCATTTACACAATATAATTTGGATGAGACTCAATATAAGTGAATTTTGCAAATGAGTGAAAATTACCCTTTTAATCATTAAAACCTTTTTCATTCTAATGACTCCAAACCAATATAGTAAGTTTAAGGATACATCATTGTGTTATAAAACTGTAGGGCTAGAATTCAGGTTTTATATTAAAAAAAATCTACCAGTATAACTCTCTGATTTAAGAGATCAGGAATTTGAAACCCAAAGTATATATCTTCTCAAAATCAAACAGCTAGTTTTTGGTCTCTCTCAGCTGGTAAGTAGGTGCCAAGAGACTCTAACTTTTCAACTCATTTCTCTTGCCCCTGGAAGTTTTTATAGTATCGTTTCTAGCTTGTGAGCTAGACAATGAGAACAAATTGTTTTAATTTTATGTAAACTCAGAGCACGTGGGATGGAAGTGAGAATTTGGGAAGCATTAACATGAACAGGATTAAGATACCTGCTAGAGCACTTTTTTTCTTTCCTAAATTTCTTCTAAAATTATTGGCTTATGTCCAGATAAAGTTGCTGGATATTTGACATATAACTGCAATTTATATTTTAATGCTAAGTTTTCACCTTATAATAAATCACTCTTGAGAAGAAATTTTTAATCTCAAAATATCCCATTTGTTCTGCTATTATGTTTACTATTAATACATGATTTATTAACTTTATTTAGGTTAAAAAAACTCTTGTGCTAACATATCCTTATAATTGCCTAGTTGTTTATTTTGCTTTCTTTTAATCTTGGACCTTAAAATAATTCTGCACATTAAACATGCAGAGATGACTATTAGTTGTAGATGAGTAAAGTACACAGATTTTAGATCAAAGTTTTTTGTTATTATTGAGTAGTTTGTGATTTACTGATTTAAAGTGTGAGTTATTGTAAAAAGTTTAGCTTTATGTTTTAGCCTTTTCCTAGTTAGACCTTCTCTCTTTTCAAAAAAAATTCTGTTTATTTATCTATAAAAATTTTATTTCTAAGTAATCTCTACACCTGATATGGGGCTCACATATACAACCGTGAAATCCAGAGTCACATGCTCTACCAACTGAGCCAGCCAGGTGCCCCTAGACTTCTTCTTCTGAAAAAGTTCATAAAATATCAAATTCTTATATACTGAACACCAATGTGAATCTGCAGATTTTAAAATTTCAGTTTTAAAATGTTTATTTTTTCACACACATATGCCTGACTTCTAGGAGTACTTTTTTATTGGAGTAAAATTAAAGTGACAGCTCTACCCTCATTTAAAATCCTTCATTGTCTTTTTTTTAATACAATTAATTTTCAATTTATATTTTTGGTACCTTCTGAGATTAGATGGAAGGGTTTTTTGCTTTTGTTTTTGCTTTTTAAAAATTGTATGAGATCATTTTGATTCTGCAATTGGCACAAGAGGTATTTCCTCTGCTAAATATATATCCATATTTCATTAATAATAAATACATTGTTTTGAGTAGCCTTTTCAAATAATGCTTTCATTCTGATTATAAAAATAATACACATCTATTATAGGAAATTCAGGAAATGAAAATGGAGTGAAGACTATTAAACCACCCACATTCCCACTGTTCTGTGCACCTTTTGTGAGACTTTTCCCGAGCCTACAGTATGCTCTCAATTCCCTCCTGGATACACACGCATATGTATACACAACATATAATGTACGTATTCTGTGCCCTGCTTTTTCACTTAATAGAACCTTTTGATGTTTGGTTTATCTCAAAGAGATTTTTTTTTTTCAGTGAGAAATTCCTTCTTTTTATAGCAAATACCCAAGACCACTGGAGGAAAAAAAAAAACCCATAGGAGACAGTAATAACTTGCTGGGAAATATCATTTATGTTGACCTTTCCCATTCAATAAAATTAATTTTTATTGTTATTTGAATTGTAAAGAGGTTTTGATTAAGATTAAAACTAAATATTACCTTTTTGCATCATAAAAACATAAAGGCAAGAAAACTATGTGTTTAAACAAAATCATATAGTAGCTAGCTTGCCTAGAAGTTATGATATATGCTCTTAAAAAACAAACATTTTTAAATTCACAGATGCTGCAAAGCCCTGGTCAAACATAAATTACAATCAGTTTTTATGTAACAGTAAAAATTCCAAAGGACTCTGACTCACCCACTCTCAATATGTATCACAGATATGCTTTTTCTTTATGCTCATAGAATATAAACCACATTTATTTCTATATCTGTGTATATTTTAAACTAAATTACCCCAGAAAACAAAATATTGACTACACTGTGTTCAAATGAAATACAACAAAGAAAACAGAAACTTTATATTCCCTCCGAAGAGCCTATAGCATATATGGTCAGAATTTTGCAATGCTTATAGAATTTGAATGCAGCATCCATTTATTTCAAAAGTATAAGCCCCCTTATAATTATTAAATCATTCAATATATTTAGCAAATGCCACTCTGCTTTTATTATAACAATTCACTTTTTCTTGTTTGTGTTGAATGCTATCATATATAGAAAGAGCTCTTTACTTACCATTCTGGGAAAGATGAAATTTATCATTATGCCATAAATACCCTGGAAAGCAAAGAAAATATTATTATTTATTATACCTCCATCCACAGGGGTTCTAACTGTCAAATGTAATGCAGCAGCAGCAAAACAAAAATGAAGTAAATCTACTGCAGAAAACACAAATCAGTGTTCTAAGAATTATTGAACATGTATTACATGCCTTTGGACAGAGCTACTTTAAGATTAAGCAATTGTGATAAGTAGTTTCAAAGTCAAAAATAAAACGTTTTATTTTCCCTATATAAATATTATAGGATTAAGAGAATATTTTCAATGAACTGTTTTTTCTTCTGCCCTTTCACTCAGTGAAATCTTTCATTGATACACATGGAATAGCTACCTAAACTCTTTAAGGGAAAACTAAAGGTCATTCTACTTTCTTGAAGTCACATTAATGACCAGTTGAAAAAAAAAATGTGAGTTAGTTTCCTGTTTGGAATCTTGAACCAGAAATCTGATGTAGGAACTGAGAACCAAAATCAGGAGTCCAAGCTCCTACTTTTTCACACTAAATAAATGATAATAAAGCATTATTTATATTCTTATTTTTTTCTGTTGATTAAAAACAAGGTTCTAATTGCATCACATGATGAGAAATAAAACAAAATTATATTTTAAAAAGCCATTTCCTCCTGAATTTATTGTGCTCTTTAAAAATTTTCAATACTTTCACATTTAATAATTAGTACAAAATAAACTTTCTAATGTCAATAGTTCTAATATAAAGAAACATGTCAGGATGTAAGAAAATCTGCTTTTCTCATATCCTGATTATATTATTACGTATTGGTCATTTTCTATTCCTATATTTATTTATATTTTTAATTTCATAAACTTAATTTGGAGAAAAACATAAGGAGTTCATCTCCCTCAACCCCTCTACCAAAACTAGATGATAGCTAAGGAAATTTAAGTAGATAGCATACTCAGAAAAGAGTTTTTACTTGAATTTTTGGATTCAGGATTATTTTTGAATAAAGTAATTTTGAATAAAAATTATCATGTGTCAAGGTAATCTAATCTTTATTTCTGAAAAAGCTAATGTTTCTATAAATGAGAACTAGCTAAAATTTCAAATGACAAATATATATTTTTAAGTAAGCTCTATACCCACCATAGGGCTTGAACTCATGACCCCAATATCAGGAGTTGCATGCTCTACCAACTGAGCCAGCCAGGTGCCCCTCAAAGGACAAATATTGATGTTCACAGAATTTAGTGACTTTTTTCTGGAGAGTAAAATGAAGATTTGAACTGTGTCCTACTTAGATTTTGACATCAAAGATAACATATTTTTTAGACATTTTTATTCTCAGAGAAACATTTGGGTAGAAAATATGGAAAAAATTCTGTAGTGATCCACGAATTCTGCCTATGAGTGTAGTTTCTTTTAAGAAAACTGTTTTCCTACTTAACTAGAAGTATTAATAATTTATTTTGAAATTTGTATTTATTGATTTTTAATGAAATATTTTAATGTAAAAAATTCTTTAACTTAGAAATACTTTACTGTATGTGGTGCTTATTCCCGAAGAATTATTTATAAAATTTTTGATATTATAATTCATATTTATAATTTCCAAACTGCTACAAAAAAATAAAGAAAGCAAAGTATTTTTAAGCACCAGTTCCTGAAGAGGGCAGCACGTTCTAGATATTATTGAATTCTAAGCTCAAATATGACAGCTTTGGCTTTAGTACACTTTTTTTAAGAACTTGAGGGGAAAAAATTTGATATTTTTTTATAGATGTCTGCTCCCATGATACAATAAACTAGCAGAAATTCTAGGCAGCTGTAGACCAAGGTCAAAACTGTATTTGATTATTAAAAAAGAGAACATTCAAATTAGACACCTAAAGCAGTGTATTTAGAAAGGGAACAACAAAATACTAGTAAGGAGACTTTCTTTCCATGAGGAATGTGTTTTATCTTAATACTGTAGATAACTTTTCCTATTGGCAGCGCATTGACTGTCAAAACTACTAAAGGGGTTAGATTTAATTATCTCACTTCTTGCACATTTCATCTCAATTGCTATGGCAACATTCAGTTGCCTCAGCAGCAATGCACACTTTAATCAGATATTTCCTCCTTATTTCTCTATGAGCCCAAACTGTATAGTCAAATTTACAACCAAGTCCTGATGAATCTGATAACACTTCCTACAATTTAATGGGCAACTTGCCTCCACCCACACATATAAATATTTTCAGAGAGGCTTGTAACTATTGAACAAGTATAAGACTTGATAAGAATATACATTTGGACTTCCCTATTTCACTGATTTTTTCTCTCTTTCTCCCACTATTCCTATATTAGAAGTTTTTGACCAATTTGAAAATCACTCCAGCGAGTCACTACCATGGGCCATCTAACCTCAATAGGAGAGCCAATGAGTAAGGGAAACAACCTCTCTCATTCAAATGCCATCCCTCCTCAAGAAGCCTATTGGATTATTTGCATTTTGTCTGAATATACTTGGAATTGGCACATCAAAGAGCCTCTTTCTATTTCTTGAAAGCAGGTAAGAGAAGGAAGAAAAATAACTGAAGACAAAGCAAAACCTGATGATATAGGAGGAAAATGGTAAAGTATCAGACTTAAACAGAGGGCTAAGCATGAAGAAAATTTAGTCAAGCTTCAGGAATAGTAATTTTAATGAGAAGAAAAAGCATGATGCATTAAATTGTTGATGTCACTTGGGTGAATATTAACCATCTACATTGTTGGACAGGTCATCATTTTAGCATTTTGCAAAAGACTAGAGAAACTCTTGTGGGCATACAAGGAATACTCAAACTGTCTTCAAGTCTGATTTAAAGGATTAGCTTATTATATTTTCATAAATGCTTGGAATTTTTCAAATAATAGCTATATCTTGATTTGATATTATATAATAAATTATTTAGAAACTGTAATTAAAAAGCAAAGTGATCTAAGGTCTTCCTAACAATTTTAGTGGCTGCTAAAATTTGTATTTAGATAGCAAACATTTTATCCTGAAGTTGTGATAGTTCTCTGGTGAGAAATTTAATACCAGTAGCTAACAGTAATATTTCAGCATGACTTTTCAATCACCACTTAGTAATGTATAGTAAAATTTTCATTAATGAAAGCAACCAGAAGGATGCTTTCTGTAGCTGGGTCTACCAGTCTGATATTTTAATAGCAATTTCTAGATTGTATCTTACGTGTTATAGACCGCTAAATATGGCATTCAGTCAATACTGAACCAAACATAAAAAAAGATTACTTAAGGTACAGGTTGTACATATTTTTAACTTTAATTGAGCTGATTATTTTTTTCTAATTTTTTTAATTGAGCTGATTATTAACAGACTACTGTTCAAAATGTGGTTATTGAAAATATAGCTGTTCATTAATGATGAAGTTTGGATGCCATATAACCTTAAGAGTAGCTGAAGGAATAGTAGTTTTTGTTTTTTGTTTTTGTTTTAAAGATTTTATTTATTCATCCATAAGAGACACACACACACACAGAGAGAGAGAGAGAGAGAGAGAGGCAGAGACACAGGCAGAGGGAGAAGCAGGCTCCATGCAGGGAGCCCGATGCAGGGCTCCATCGCAGGGCCCCAGGATCACGCCCCAAGCCAAAGGCAGACTCTCAACCACTGAGCCACCCAGGCGCCCCAGGAACAGTAGTTTAATTAAAAAGAGAAACCTGCAGAGGAAGAGAAGCATGGAACCTATCTTCAAATATTTGAAGGGCTTCTTATAAAAGAGGCAGTATTTTAAAAAAGCAAGACAAATGGTAGAAATTTTAGAGAAGTGGATTCTAGCTCTATATAAAGAAAATTTTAAAACAATTAAAATTGCTCAAATCATGGCTCAAGCTACGAAGCAGTCAGTTCCTTGTCTAGACATATTTCATAAACTGCATACGGACTCTTTATTTCCTGTTGCTTGAATTCTGGGACAACATTGTAGAAAATGTGGTAGAACCACTCCACAGATTTAGGAGTGGGAGTTCAGAGGCGTCACTTCTTAATGAATTTTTCAAGTATCAGTGCTTCGTGTCAGGATGGAAAGCTAGCAATGATCTGCAAAGAGCATAGTCAGCAGCAAGTTTGCAAATCCTACTCTGGAGAAATGGTCTAAATGAGAAAAACAAACAGTTCTTAGTGAAGAGTTATCTAAAACCTCCAAGGAGACATGTAAATCGGTCCTAATTGGCACTCTTTCAAGAACCTCAATAGATGCCAGGGAGTGACTAGGGGTGAAGAATGAGTTTCCCTTTCAGTCTTGACTTGGCTCTTCTACCTCGAGCTGGGGTGCTGCCAGACAATGTGTATGCCGCTGACTACGTTAGACTGGTTCTCTAGATGAAAGGATTATTTTGGCACTATCCTCAAACTCTATATTCACTTAAGAAATAATAATTGCTCAATTAAGGGTCCAGAGCTTTTTTTCCTGCACCTAGAGAAATTAAAACTTGAAGAGAAAATTGCACACAATATGAGAATGTTCATCTTCGCCATGATTGCTGAATAAGATAAGGGAAAGTTGTAACTAATTTGAAGATGATAAATATACGGAAATTGCTGTTTCTTGAATCAAAGCAATGGGCACGCTTTGTGATCAGATCCTATAAAGTGCTAGTTTATGTTAATTGGAAATAAACTCTTTTTACTTGGTTGGATTTTTGAAACTTCCTGGTGTGATCCTGCTCTCAAATCATATTGAGGGGAACAAGAGGCCCACAAAAGGTCTTGCATTCTATCTAACCCGAATGTACTCTAGCGCTGCTGTTTGGAACATGAGATCTTTTGAGGAATGACGGTCTACCAGAAGCATCTGTTTCTATCCAAAGAGCTGGTGGCTAGTTTTGCAACTGTAAGGAAAGCTAACTTTAATTCTAACGCTCAAAGAATATGGGATGTTACATACTCCCTCCTGCTCCTCCGGGCTTCTTCAAATCAAGCCTTTATATTAACTTATGTTGTTTAAAATTCTATCTGGTGAGGTTTTGCTGGCAAATGGTCTTGAAACTTGTTTCCTAACTGCTCATCCACAAAAGCTTTTACTAGCCAATTCCATTTGGTTGGCTATACTCCAAAACAGTCTCTGGTGAACGAAAACATTATCTACAGAGAAACAGAAACTTCCATGGCACCCTGGAGGAACTTTTTGATCCAAAAGACACTACTAGTAAACCAAAGTGTCATTGCAAATTCATGAACATTTCCTTATGTCATGAAAAGCAGTAGGAGGAAAGGGCTGCATTTGTGCAATGGCTCTTCCATGTGTGTAAACCTAGTCCTCAACTTGAGATCAAAGACTGTCTTCAATCAACAAGTATTTATTTAGTGCATACCATGTCTGAAGCTTAAAGAGTCAGAGAAGGACAAATAGGAGCTATTTTAAAATTGTACTATTTGTTGAATGAATGAAGAAAGACCTATTGCTGTCCTATAAAAAACCTTAATCAGCGATGAGATTCTAAAGTTAACACGAAACAAAGCACAGTATCTCTGTCTTGTCTCTATCAGTTAAAATGTTTAATCTATTTTATGCCACAGAAGGTTTTAATGTATTTCAACAGCCAATTACTCCCCTCATTTAAGTAGTTTTAACAATAGTAAAAAAGCACAAATCATGTTGCTTTGCATGATATGGGCCCTGTAGCTCTACATCTGCCCATTTGCACTTCTTGTCTATGGAGCATAAGGTATCTCTACTGAACCGTTACTGTTCTGATTGTGAGCTTAATGAAGGCAGGGAAAGTCTGTGTTTTTGCTTGCTTTCTGGCCAGTGCAACAGTGCCTGGTAACTGATAATAAGCATTCAGAAAATGATTATTCAATAAATCATAAATAAATAATACATAAGAAGAATGAAATGGTATTGACCTAAATGCAAGATTGTTCAGGAAGGTTAGTGTGGTTTGGAATGGTGTTAGTTTGATGGAAGATATGGGATTTTTCCATGGGTCCTTCAGAAATAGATAAAATTTAGATAGCAGGGGGGAGGGAGGAAATAAGGTATTTCTAGTGGTGTTAAGATTATAAGCAAAGGGATTGTTTGGATGCAGAGATATTAATGAAAGGATTTCATTCTTCTTGCTGGAACTGTGCGTTGGGTTATGGGTTAGTGATTTTGGTTGGTTCAGATTAATGGATATTGTACAGTGGTGTTTCTCAACCTTTAATTTGCATTCTTGGGGATTTTTTTAAACTGCACACTCTAATTTAGTAGGTCTGGATTGAGGTGTGACATTATCTATTTCTAACAAGTCCCAGGTGATGTTGGTGCTAGTGCTCTACTCTGAATTGCGAGGCTGTGGAGGATCCTTAAAGCTAGACACAGTCGTTTGGGCTTGATACAGCAGGTATTTGAAGACTACTCTATGTTCTCCAGTAGTTATAGCGTGATTAAAACTGCGTTTAAGAAGATTAGTGTGTCAATCTTATGAAAAGTATGCTAAAGAAAAGAGAATGTGGATATAGGAAAACCAGCTGGGAGGCTGTCTTACACTTTATCTGCATATTTCACAGATTTGGTTTTCAATTACCTGTTGATTGATTAGTTTGTGTGGACATGGTCAATTCAAAACTACTTTCTCAGTGGAATAACTGCGCCCACTGACTTTTTTGAAAACAAGTCAAGTTTGGGTAAAACACATGGGGAATTCATGAATGCTCTTCCCTTCCTCTCCATCTGGAAAAACTGCATTCCTTATTAAAAATAGTTGAAATGTTAGCTCCTCTGTTCTTATCATACTATAAAATTGTAATTATGCCCTCACATTGTATGTCTCAGACTCTGATCTTATTATATCATAAAGATAATAATAATAATAATTAGCAATAGTAGTACAACTAGTGTTTTTTGAGTGCTTATTAGTAGTGCCAGGCAAATTGCTAAGTTTTATAATTAAATCCTTATAACAATGCTGTGAGGAATACTGCTATTATCATCCCCATTTCTACAGTTGGAAAAAAGAGTACTTGCATGTCTTGATATGGCGTTAGCTACATGCCAATAAATATATTTATTCAGAGAATGATTAGTCAAGACGTATTTTAAGAAATCACTGATTTCTTTTTTTTTTTTTATTTCTAAAATTTATTTGAGAGAAAGAGAAAGCAAGTGAGGAAGCATGAGCAGGGGTGGGGAGAGGGAAGGAGAAGCAGACTCCTCACTGAGCAGGGAGCCTGATGTGGGACTTGATCCCAGGACCTCAGAACCATGACCTGAGCCAAAGGCAGATGCTTAACTGACCAAGGCCCCCAGGTGTCCCCAAATCACTGATTTCTTAATGTAGCTTCTATTTTTGCTTGCTATCTTTGTTTTTGTTCCTTGGTCTCAAATAATTATAACAGATAGGAATTTGTGAGTGTTTCCTATGTCCTAGGTACTACTTTATGCAATTTACATGTGTTGTCTCATTCAATGCTCATAATAACCCTATGATGTAGATGTAATTATTACTCTTGTTTTACATATGAAGAAAGTGAGGCACAAAGAGATTAAATAATTTGTCTAAGTTTCCGTATATAGAGCAGAAATGTAGTCTGAACCCACTACACTGTGTTACTACTGACCTTGGTCTAACTTGTCTTTAGTAACATGGAATTTTGAGTGTTTTCTTAAGTGAACACTGTAAATTTCTTCAAGTCATAATATTTGTGAAAAGTTAATTTTCTCACAAGAAAGAGTCCATGAAATGGAAGAGGTCATATTGTTATATTTTTGCTTCCATTAGTATATCACAAGCCTGACCAAGAGGAACTCCCCAAGATTGGCAGACATTTAGACATGGGAATTTTTTTTTTTTTTCAGTGAAAGGGTAGCAAATCTCAGATAACCTGGGTCCCTATACTCCTCACCTCTCCAGTCATACTCTAAATCCCTCATGCCTGCAACTTAATTCCACAAAAGAATAATAAGTATTCTCCAAATAGGGAAAGGAATATTCAAAAGATAATCTCCTTTAAACTTTTTTTTTTGGCTTTAGGGAAAGCTTGTGAGGTGAATAATGATAATCTTTCAGATGTTTTAAATGCCAGATAGGATAAAAATTATTACTTGATTGCCTATCTAAACTAGCATTCAGACACAAGTAGAATATCATATTCCACATGAGCTTAATATTCTGAATTTTTAATATTTAAATTTCAAATGGAAAAATTGATATTACAATGTCATAACTTCTGAAAATATGCACTTGCATATTTTATTATAAATAAAATTATCTGATTTTCCCAAGTTCCCAATGTATTTTTGAGTGTATCCTTTTTTTATTTTTTATTTTTTGTAATTTGAGAGAGAACATGAGCAAGGGGAGAGACAGAGGGCGAGGGCGAGGGAGAGGCAGACTTTCCTGCTGAGCGGGGAGCTGGGGTCCATCCCAGGACCCGGGACCATGACCTGAGCCCAAGGCAGATGCTTAACAGACTGAGCCACCCAGGTGCCCCGAGCATATCCATTTTTGAGAACACATTCAACTTACACTTCATAAATTTACTTGCTCTTCTGAATTTGGCTGTGTCTGTTGCACACGCAGACACTGATAACATTGAATAGATACAGTGATCTCTGTAGCTCTATCTTAGGTTTCTCCTCATCCATGACCTGAATGGCCATTTCCTGCTGGAAATTTACTTCAAATCCATGCAGGGAGAGAACACTGCAATCTATTATTTGCCACACTATTTAGAAATAGTTGTATTACAGTAACGTAAGTAAATACAAAAATGCTATCTATCCGCATATTATTTCTAAGTTTTCTGCCCCAAGGAAGTATCATACTTTTCTGTTTACATAATATTCATTTATGTTTTAATACCTATCTTAGAGATTTGGCTCCTTCCTACTGAAGTACATAAAAAGATGTTTAACATTTAAACAAAAGAAAACAGAAAGCCGTAACTACAACCATTAGTACGAAACATTTGAGAAGTCTTAATCATTTTCACTGGAACCCGCATAAAGCATAATTTTTTTTAAAATTTTTTTCCTTCTTTATTTTTATTTTTATTTTTTTCCTTCTTTATTTTTAAATGGAGGGTCCTGCATTCTATACTTCAGATTGTATTATAAAAATCATGAAATACAAATGACCTTTCTATAAGCTGAATACTGTTTTAGGATTATGAGAACATTTAATGGAAGATATTGAATTTGAATTTTTTAAAAGTTATTTTCTTTTTTTAAACTTATTTCCTTACTTTGAAACAATTTCAAATCACAAAAATGTTGTGACTGCAGTACAAATAACATTGTTCCTGAATGATCTGAAAGTAATGACAACCCATTACTCCTGAATACTTGAACACATTTTCTCCACAAACAAGGACATTTTTCTTTATAAATGAAATACAGCCACCAAAATCAGAAAATTGATACACCATTATCATATGATCCTCAGACTACATTTAAGTTTTGCTGCTTGTTTCAAAATACTCTTGATAGCCAAAGTATCCAGTCTAGAATCAAGCAGTGCATTTCGTTATTATGCCTCTTTAGTCTCTTTTAATCTAGATTTCTTCAATTTTCCCATTATTTCCATGGATTTTTAAAAAAAATTACAATTAGTTATTTTGCAAATGCTCCTCAGTTTAGGTTTGTCTACTGCTTTCTTATTACTGAATTTAAACTATCTGTGTTTGCAGAATTGTTAAAGTAATGTGTTCATCTTACAGTATCCTATCATTTGGTACATTACTGTGATAACTGTTAGTATTAACTCATTTTTAAGGTGATCAATGCAAAAATAATTTTTGTAAGTATATTGTGGAGAAGTACATTAACTGCCCTTTTTAAAAGATTTTATTTATTTATTCATGAGAGACACAGAGAGAAAGAGAGAGGCAGAGACACAGGCAGAGGGAGAAGCAGGCTCCATGCAGGGAGCTGGACATGGGACTCCATCCGGGGACCCCAGGATCACGCCCTGGGCTGAAGGCAGACGCTAAAGCGTTGAATAACTTTCAACTTACTTACTTATGTCAGTATGAACTCATGGATATCCATTTTATCCAATAGGTTGTAATCTGCTGTTATTATTATTCTTATCCACTTTGATCTTCAAATAGTCTCATATATGGGCAGTGTGATCCTTTCTAATCTGACTTCTTTGACATTTCCCTGGCATTGTTTTGAATATTTTCATATTTATGTCACAATAAGATAGGCTCTTTTTCATGCCCCAGCTCTACAAACAGCTCTTCTCCAAGCAGTCCTAGTTTCTTTTATTCAGAAATGTTATTTAGAAACCAAGATTTGGGAGGTAGGTGTGCCTGTTGCTTTGGGTGTGTGATTGTTCTCAGGATCTGGAATTAAGGAAATATATGTAGGAAAAATTCATCTATCTATCATCTATTTTTACACACACATATATATATATTAACATATATCTATATCCATACACTAGGAGTTCACACTGATATGTCAGTTTTTAAACCAATACCACAGGATCCAACAGTTTCTCTCTTTTTATATTTGTAACTACTTTCTTCAATAATAAAATCCCTAACTCCCAATTATCCTTAATATATTTATTTATTTGATCAATTTCTTTATGTATATCCAATGTCCTATTGCTGCTAAACATCCCAGTCCTCCTCCCCTACCCCCAGATGCACCCCCAAGCGCTCTTCTCATCCTTTTTATTTTATTTTATTTTATTTATTTTATTTTATTTTATTTTATTTATTTATTCATGAGAGACACAGAGAGAGAGAGAGGCAGAGACACAGAGGAGAAGCAGGCTCCGGGAGCCCAATGTGGGACTCGATCCCGGGACCCTGGGATCATGCACTGGGTGGAAGGCAGGGGCTAAACCACTGAGCCACCCAGGCGTCCCTCTTCTTATCCTTCTTGAGCCCAACATTGCTCTTCAGGCTACTGAGGCTCTCCCCTCCTACACTCTCTATGGGTGCTAACCTTACTTGTCCTCCTCTAATGAGTTTAGGACTAAATTCTTTAGGAAAGAGAAGGGAAGATGGAAAGGAAGATGAAAAGGAAGAGAATGAGAATTTTCAGTAGTTTTAAATTATTTATATGCTGTGTAGACTCTAATGCTATTGCATATTACATATTTAATTGAAAACTCTTCTTATTGAGAAACTAAAAACAAGATAACAAGTCTACTTTAGTTAACTAGATTTTACATATTGGACAAATATTTATTGAGTACCTACTCTGTGCCAATATAAATAATTTTTAGTAAAAACCCAATTAACTGAAGTTCTCAATTAATCAATATATTTTACTTACTTGCTTTTCAGGGAAATTGGCCAATTAAAAGAAATCACATCCAAATTGAGGATTTATTCCAAACAAGGTCAGTCATAAAGTCAGTATGGATTTTACTATAAGTCCCATGAAATATATTATACTATATAAAAGTGATATTCAGAATTATGACCCTGAAAAGGAATATAAAACTCAATCACAATCTAAATAACGTTAGAAATATTTTCAGCAAATGTTGTTTTATTCTGTTAATCATAAAACCATATTCCCCATACAACCAATTTCTAGTTTATTTATTCATTCAACAAATATTTAGGAAGCATCTATATGTGTCAGGCACTGTTTAAGAAAATAAAAATCTATTGAAATTCTTGTTCTGATGGAGTTTAGCATGTAGTGAGTGAAAAAAAGACAAACAGGCAATATGTGCTATTCCAGGTTATTATAAATGCAATGAAAAAAAAAATAAAGCTAGGGGAGCTGCCTTAGCAGATGGTTAGTTTAGATTTTCCTTGCCATCAGTTTGTCATTTATCCAATGAGATTCTTTCTCAACATGAGAAATATATTGTTCTCATATTTGCTGGTTTTCTTTAGTGTGTTTGAGTCAAATTTATTGTGAACTCTTAGTTATATATCTAAATCACTTTGCACACTGGACAGATATCAATCAAGATAGTAAATAGGGGAAGGTAAAAGGTCAAGAGAGTTATTTGGGGGAAGCAGTTTGAGTGGGTTTTTAAAAAAGGAAACTTTCTTATACTGCTTCTGTTTTCTAAGTGAGTTAAGATATCCTCATAATGTTAAAAAGCTTATTTTTGTTAAAAAATATTTTCACAGTAGCTATTCACTATTTGAATTATACTTCAAATAGTATGCTGTTAGAGCTTATGTATCCTTGAACAAGAATGAATGGAAAATGAAGTGAAAATGAAGTGATTGAGGTAGACAAAAATCTGAAAATCTTTCTATTGTTCATTATCGTTATTTCCAGATATGTATATTTTACTAACTCCCACAAATGGTGACTATTTTAACTACCACAAAGAGTGACTCTACTTTAATACTTTAAGTAGTGGGGAGGCCTGGGTGGCTCAGCGGTTGAGCATCTGCCTTTGGCTCAGGTCGTGATCCCGGGGTTCCAGTTCGAGTCCCGCATCCGGCTCCCCGCAGGGAGCCTGCTTCTCCCTCTGCCTGTGTCTCTGCCTCTCTGTGTCTGTCATGAATAAATAAATAAAATCTTAAGTGATAATAATAATAATTGAAATTGTGGATATGGCCCAAAAGCCATCTATTATTGTCAAGCAAAATTTGGTATTTTATTCCTAAGCTCAACAGATATCTGTCCACTCCTATGTTTGTGTTATAAGTTTAAAGAATTGATAATATCAGTTTAACAGAAAGAAAAGTTAAAAAATGAAAGTGGTTACATTCTAGGATAGATTAGTAAATAGAAGTCAGTAGCACTTATATGTAAAAGAAACAGCACTGGACAGGAATTTTGAAACTTGATTTGAACTCTTCCTAGTTCTTGTTGGGTAATTTTGGGCAAATAACCTCTACTTTGTATATTTCTTTTTTTTTTTTTTAAAGATTTTATTTATTTATTCTTGAGAGACAGAGAGAGAGGCAGAGACACAGGCAGAGGGGGAAGGAGAAGCAGGCTCCATGCTGGGTTTGGCTGCCCACGTGGGACTCAAACCCAGGACCCCGGGATCACGACCTGAGCCGAAGGCAGATGTTCAACCACTGAGGCACCCAGGCGTCCCCAACCCCTACTTTTTTATCTCCAGTCTTCTCTCTGGAAAAACGAAGATGGTCTTAGTGTCTAAAGTCACCACTTAGAAACAAGATCCTAGAGTTAAAACAAACAAACCAACCCGATAAAAGAAAAATGCCAGCCTCCTGTGTTTTGACACATACACTTTCTTCCACTACACACACACATACTACTAAAAGAAAAACTATTTTTCAGTCAAATAAGAGAATATGTTGAATACTCAATTATTAAAATTCCTATTCACTAAGATTAGTGTTCTGTTAGTTTCAATCCTTTCAAAAATTACAATAATCCTCTCAAATGATTATATTTGAGAGAAAAAAAGGATGGGAGAAATCGTTACATTATATTTCTCTTTTGATCTTTATTTTTTTGATAGGATTCACAAAAGATGTCTACATTTTAATCATTTAGACTTTCCATATATGCAAAAATACATTTTATGAAAAAAATCCTGATACATTATATATTGTTTCTCAAATAAATAATAATGTACAAGGTTGAATTAGTTTGCTTATTCTCAGAGATAAGAGGATCCAAAATAACGTTTATACTATTTAAATTATAGAAAAAATCAATAATAAGTTTTATTAACTATAATAATACCGTGACTTTTACGTAACACATTTATTCATGGTAAAGAATACTTTACAAAATATGCATGTGATTTTTCTAGTTCATTTTCTTTTTAATTTAAAAAATTTATTTATTTATTCACGAGAGACAGAGAGAGAGAGAGGCAGAGACACAGGCAGAGGGAGAAGCAGGCTCCATGCAGGGATCCCGACGTGGGACTCAATCCTGGGACCCCAGGATCACAACCTGGGCTGAAGGCAGCGCTAAACTGCTGAGCCACTTTGGCTGCCCTCTAGTTCATTTTCAAATGTATTTTATAGTTTCAAAAGTGTATTTCTTTTACTCATTTTGCCTCCATAATATTTGGCATCTGATAACTTTCAATTTTAATGAATTATTCCTTTTTAATGTACCAGTTTAGTATATATATTATATACACATATATGCAAAGGCACAATGTTCACTAGTAAGGACCTTACAATCAGTATTTAATTTTATTTATTTGTATTTTTTTATATGGAATGCTTCAGGAATTTACATGGCATCCTTTGTGCAGGGGCCATGATAGTCTTTTCTGTATCATTCCAGTTTTTAGTATATGTGCTGCCACAGTGAACACTATGGTATTTTAGAAATCAAAACCAAAACAAAAAACTTTCCGTAAAATAATCAGAATATGCAAAAACTACCACTGATATTATTCACTTTTATTTATTCTTGTGCATTATAATATTCTATAATAAGTTCCATTTTATTTTATTTATTTTTTTAATCAAGCAGTACCTGAATCCACTAAAAAATTTCCTCTGACATACTGACATGCTTTTATACCCCTATCTAAATTGATGAGCATCGGAATACTCATGTTTTTTGGCCTTAAGCCGTTTTATAAGGTAAACAAAGTCACACGAGTATTTGTTAAAACCTCAACTACTAAACCAGCGAACTATCCAGTGGATGACAAATTTGAATGGGAGGGAAAAGCAGCTCAGAGACCTTATTAGCTGGCTGGTACAATATACATAAAATGAGCAGCCTAGAAACACAGGATAGTGGTATTTATGTTGCAGTGATATTTGTTGTAAAGGTACATTCCCCCCTTAAAGATCCAGAAATGCTATTTATGTTTTTTTCACATAAATTTATATTCAAAGGTAGAACCCAATTAGCTGTCACAGGGATATTTTAAGAATGAATTGAAATCATATTTATAAAATTAGCACTGTGTCCTAAGGGCTCAGCTCTGTTTTAAGTGCATTCATCTTCACAACAACACTGCACATATTAGGTTGAGCCATATGAAATTGCCATTTCTGTGGGTGACAAATAGTTGCATATCAGCAAAATTCTATTTCGACCTCATACTATTGTTTCAGGTTACAAAGGTAGAAACCGAGGACAGTGGTTAAGTAATCTGCCCAAGGAGAATCATTGTTTTTCTCATCTTACAATTGAGAAAGCTGATGTTTAAGGAAGAACAAGCAACTTTTCCAAGGATATGCAGCTACCTGCCTCTCAGGGAGTTAGATCAAGAGAGATTATATCTGCTTATGTACTTTGTAAATTTCATATTGCTAAAAATGTTCAACTATTTGTGCTGTTAATATAAAATCTTCTCTTCCTGCTGTCATACCGGGTCTTTCATTCTCCCATAACCAAGGATTACCAGGAAATGATGCCTTTAGTTATCAAGATAAAAAGGCTATCTTATTTACTATCTTCTGAGATGTTCCCTCTCCAAAGTGGCAGGGTGACTGCAATCATCCATCCGTGCCCTTTCTGTTATCAACTCAGTGGTAAATGATTAAGGTGCTAAAGTACTTCGGTTTGTTCTAAATTATTCTCCATGATGTCCTTGGGACAAATGAGGTGCAAGGGCTATTGGAGATAACATAAAAACATTCATGAAACATCATCATTTCTAAAGTAGCACACAAAATAAACTTCAAACATAATTTCACATGATTTAATTTGAGCTGGAACCAGGGACATTTTAGAAAGTATATACGGCAGCAGAAAAAAAAAAAAAACCACAAACAAACAACAACAAAAAAAAAAACACAAAAAAACCTAAGTAGGGACATCTGACTCTTCTCTCTCTCCCCCCCCCCCCACTCTATTTCTGTCAATGCCCCTGTAATAAGTTAGGCACTTGGAGACATTATCTTTGAGCAGCATTTGGTGCACTGCGCTAAGGGAGAGGCTGTCTTTAGCCTTGGCATGGAGATCTTTCTTAGCAACACGTACTGGGTGTGCTACTCCAATGAAGTACTTAAATACCATTAGTGGTTTCCTTGTAAAACTGAGGCTGCAACAGTTACAGTTTATCTCAATGGTTTGCCTGGACACAGAGGGTGTAGTAGTCACCAGCGCCTGCCAGTCAACCTGCATGTGAAACCAGACTCAACCTGTATTTGAAATCTCTGCCACATAACTGCCCATGTGACTTTGGGCAAGCTTCTGCACATCTCTGTACATCGGTTTCTCGTAGGAAACATATTAGTTCCCACCTATATAATTTAGAAGTATTTTAAATGGGATAATGCTCACAGTGTTTAGAACATTGCCAAACAAGCTCAGCATTTAAATAGGTATTGATTTCTCATGAAATTTTGAGCATATCTTAATTTAACATTTAGAAACATAAGTGCTTTCATGTGTTCAGAGAATACTTAACCATCCATCAGGAATTTAGGTTAATTTCCCTAAGAAATGATTCATCACACTCGTTGCATTTATCTTATTCTCACTTTATTTTCTAGATTTATCTTTAATATATCTTTCCCCCACTTCCCAACATTTACATACCATCTTGGTTTTCCGAGAACAAACACACTTCATCACCAGTTATTTCTATCCTTGTCCTTTCCTTTGCTTCAATGTTGTAACACATTTCATCGTTTCTTCTTATCATTTACTGATGATAACTGCTGTATTACTAAAATAGACATCAGTTGCAAATACAGAGTAGCTACACAGGGTGCTATTCCAAGCACAGAGAAATTTTTTCCTTGAAATTGAAGCTGATGTACTTGAGGCACATTAAAAACAAATTAAGATCCACTCACTACTACCAATATGGGTTACCACAACAAAAAATTGCATGTGGATATTATACACAGTAACAGAGAACTCATAGGAGAAAAAAAGTAGAATGTGAGTTATAAATCACAGTAAGTTAATAGAGGACTGTTAGCTCTGATTTTCCTTTTTTTCTTGTAGAACCTTTTAATTACTGCATTTCTAATGCACTTACATTTGCCAGTAGTTCTCTTTTTTATTCTTCTAATAATAGTTCCTAAGGTACATCCTATAAATTACACCTTTCCTTTTCCTCTCCCTCTTCTCTTTAAACAATTCTGAGAGAGAGAGAAAAAAGAGCAAACTGTAATTTTAAGTAACTCCTTTGGATTAGTTCATGTGCTCCTTAAAAAAAAAAAAAAAAAAAAAATCTCCAACTGTCATTAGCACTGTGCTTTCCTGTCCCCATTCTTATACATGCCAATTTATAAGCCGCAGCATTGCTGCCGGCCTGCCGTTTTTCTATTAAGGCACCAACTCTAGACAAACAAGCCCTCTCCATTCACTCCCTACATTCTTTACTTTTTTAACTTGTTCTAATTCCAGGTTTCCTCTAAGGACCCTCAATTTCAAAACCCTTCATTAGGCTGACCAAAAGTACTTCTGTTTCCTTTTACACTATAAAAGGCTAGCTTTCTCCCCAATCTCATTTGTTCAGTTTTGTCTCTTAACCGCCTTACCTCTTACATCACTCTTTGCAAGGACAGTGCCTTTTTTTTTTTTTTTTAAGTTCTTTAATCCTTGTCCCTCTCTTTGAGATGCCTCTGGAACTCTCACCTCCAGATTAAGTAGAAGAAATAAGTGTTACCACTGAACTTGCCAAACAAGTTAAGGGATGACTATCGTTCCTGCATTTGATAAAATGGCAACATATCATAATTTAGAAATCCTGGGAAAAGCAATTACTTGGGACAGAGAAAAATTTATGGCAAGAATGACTCTGGCAAATAATTAGGTATAAGAAGAATAGAAATTATTTTTTTTCACGCAAAGATAGAGACATTCATTCACATAATAAATACCCCCGATCCTCTACTACACCAGAGTCTGGAATGATAATAATGATTCTAACAGTAAAATATCTTCTTGCTGGCATAAGTTATTTTTTGTTGCATTTTTTGCTTCAATTCTTCACTCTTCACATGTTGCCATTCAAAGTGAAAAGGTACACATTAGACTTCGAACACTTGCTTTTAGGTATTCAATTCAATGTCATTTCCCTTAAACACTTCAACCAAAATATTTTAAATTATGATAATAAAGTGATGAATTTGAAAAGTAAAATGTTTTTATCTCTCCCTTCCCTTTCCTGCTTTTTTCTACCAGTAGAAGAAAAGTCCAAGAGTGTGACAATTTGAAGTAAAGCCACAAACTGGATAACAAATGTTTAGTGAGTGAAGTTGTTTATGGCCCCCAAGGAAATTATACTTAACAAAATTTTGTTTCATGTGTTTTTACAGATTTGGTTACCTTTCTAGGGACGCCTGGGTGGCTCAGCGGTTGAGCATCGCCTTTGGCTCAGGGTGTGATCCTGGGGTCTGGGATGGAGTCCCACATCAGGCTCCCCACAGGGAGCCTGCTTCTCCCTCTGCCTGTGCCTCTGCCTCTCTCTCTGTGTCTCTCAGGAATAAATAAATAAGATTTTTAAAAAATAAAATAAAATAACCTTTCTATGTTCAACAAACTAGGTAGGGAACATATTTTTCCCAGTTGAAAGGAGAAAAAAGTTGCATGTCAACTATATTTCAATAAAAAATAAAAATAAAAAATGTTCTTCACAGAAAAAAAAAGAGAAAAATAAACAAGTGGCATAGCTAGTAGAAAAAAGCAAGATTGAGGCTAAAACACAGGTTTTCCAAATCCTGGTTCGATTTTTTTCATCATAACACATACCTCTTCCTTTTAAAAATACAATGCTAATGTAAACCAGCAGTCTTTTGTCATATGAATAGTAAAATATATACCACATTCACAGTTAGCTTATGTTTTATATATTTCATAGATATTAAGATATTTGAAAACAAGTTTTTTATCAAAATCCTTGGTAAAGTTTGCACTTTCCTTTTATGTGTTCAATTTTTTGATAAAATTTTAATATATATATTTTATATACAGTAGGAAAAATGCCTGTATACTTTGATTTCAAAGTGAAGTGAATTTTGAAATTCTGAGGCATGACTCTGACATCAAAGATATTCAAATAATCATCACACTGATAACATTTACTTGATTGAATATTGCAGCCTTCTTGGTTAGACATATTTAAAAGTTGTTTTCTGTTGCTTTGCTTAGAAAAGTGCAGCTTCTAAGGAGAATTCAGTCAGGAGCATTAGTGTGTTAGCTTTCAGAGAAAAAATGGACACATTTGTGTAGAATTCACGTGCACCTTTAAATTTTAGGTGCAAAACATCCCACGTCTTGTGAAAAGTAAAGGTAATTCTCAATGAAATTTAACTGAATGTATATAATTATCATGTTCTGAGTATGATCATTATTTTGCTAAAGTTGCTCTACGGATATGGATCTTAGAACTCAAAGACTACGATCTCCCTGAACAAAGTTTCAGTATCTTAGTAGTTAGAACTCAAAATGCTAAAATATACTGCCCGAAAGGTCTGTTTTCTAAAAGTAAGATGACTCTAAATTCAAAGGAAAGCATAAAATTATTTTTTGTATGCTTTTCTTTTCCTTATAATATACTTTTCTTTATCACTGGTTCCTCTTTTCCCATTTCCTGTATCTATTTTGGCCTCACTCTTCGACTTCATTTCACTGTAATTTTCTTTACCCTTATTCTATAACCTGTCACTTCTCTTAGAATTCCCTTGTCTCATCTTCACCTGAGATTAGCCTCTAGCCTATAATACACAAAAGGGGGGTGAGACCATTCCGTGTACTGAAAACATAACACTCCAGCTTATAATATTTTTTTTTCCATTTGAAGCCTTTCTTTCTGTGGTAATAGAAACCTTTAACCATGTCTTTCTCCATTCTGTTCTATAATCCATCACTTCGCTTTTCCACACTCAACTTGGAGGTTTTGACCCTCCTTCTCTATTACTCTCTTTGAGATCTGAACCTCTTTCATCCCTTTTGCTATATTGCATGCCTGTCTCCTCTCAAAAGCTCCCTACTTCTGTTCATGGCAGCTGATCCTCTAGATATCTCATCCAGGGAGGGGATGTAGAGGAGAAAGCCCACCAAGTGGTTTCACTTTCAAATACTAAATGTGAACGTTGGCTGGAGTGCCAAGTGGCAAGTCTGTGATAGTACAAACAGTAAGCACTATGGGGGCTCAACACTTTTGAATTATTTCCCTGTGTCTATCTGGACTCCATATCCGTGTCTGAATAATCATGTGCTTGTCTCAAGTTTGTTAGGATTATTCAGTGTAGTCATTCAGACCAAAAGGCATTGAAGCTGTAACAGAAATACTGCCAAGCCAAAGAGTTTGACTTAGGTTCAAAATAACAAAAAGTAATTAAAATATATTAAGCTATATTGTGTGAATGACAACTATTCAGAGCTCAAAAATAAGATGTCACTTCAGATATGGCTATTAAAAAGACTAGAAATCATATTCAAGGATGCCAGAAACTCACTGTGCTTTGTTGTGATTCAAATAACTCTTTTAAAGTGGATATGCATCCAATAGCGCTGTGTACTCCGTAACATTTGATAAACCCTTGCTTAAATGGATAGAAACTGCATAATAAGAATTTTGTCAGACAACTATTTGGAAGAAAAACTCATGAGCCACACTCTTCTTTAAAGTGACTTAACCCCACGAGTTTCCCTATTGAGAAACACTGGTAGTGTCATGGAGATTTGCTTGGCAGGCAGGATAGATGAATCTAAGCTTGATATTTATAGGGCCTCTGCTGAGGTGAGTATCTCCCACTTCACTTACCTGCTTCATTTGTCAATCAGTATTTATTGTTCATCATGAACAATTTAGGTTCTTTTTCTCACAGGGCTGGGCTGGGATAGAAATAAATTAGTTTATATTATATCCTAATATAAACAGTTAACAAGGCCTTCCCCTGGCTCCTCAGTGCTTCAGGCCAGGACATTTTCTGGAGTGAGCTTATGGTTTTGTGTCCAAGGTAGAGGAAATAGGTTGATGGACTTTACCAAAGCACTAATCATTTATTGAGCACTACCTCTATCCAGCACTTTTGAAGATGTTTACATAAATAATCTCATTTTCAGGCTCCCAACACATCAATCCCCTTTTCACAGATGGGGAAACTGAGGCACTAAGCAGTTAAAGGTTCTACAGCAAGTGGTTGAGCCAGGGATGGAACCCGGCAATCTGACTTGAGAGACTGCCCTTTTAACAAGTAAGGCTGTCCTAGGGTAACTGAGTTAATGAATTCAACTCCCATTGTGTGAAGTTGTGGTTTTGTTTTGTTTTCTGTCTGCCAGGCTCACTTCACTGGGTTGAATTATGCTGAATAGATTGCTTTGTCTACAGTGGCCAGCACAAAAGGTTTTGTTGTTGTTTTGTTTTTTGTTTTGGGGTGAAACTCCTACTCTTGGCCCGATTATTCTGAAAGCAAAATACCAGCATTATCAGGAGGACACTAGGTGACTGGTCCCTGGGCAGCAGGTATAGAGAAGCCAGGGGAAGGAGGGACAGAAGAAGCCCAAGTCCTGCTGGCAACAGCCCTATAACCAGATTAATTGTGAAGATAGAATCTAGAGAAATGATCACTTTGGTCACCAGGTTAAGGGTTCTAGCCAAAGAACACAGAGTTCAGGGCCTAAGGTAAGGCTAAGAGAACACAAGGGAAATGAGGTAAAAAAACACAGGTGTTAGAATACCAGACTACATCAGGAAAACAGGAGTAGAAAAATTATACCACAGCTCAGGCTCACCATGTAGGATGGGGAAAGGTCAAACTGCCGGATAACAGGACAAACATAGTGCACTACACTTGGGGTCTCTTCTGCATCTGTAGCTACCGTAACAACCCCTTTGAGCCTAGCCTATCTACTTTTTCTGTAAGGTCCTGATGGTGAACACCAGGAGCATAATCTCTCACTTTTAGTTCTAGGTTCCTAAACTGGTGGAGCTATATCTAGGAATGTGTAAAAAGGTTTCATTTTCCACTCTGCTTTTTCATTGACCTTCTTGTGTTGGGCTATCTCTTCTGAGGGAGAATCAGACAGACTGAAGAGCTTCTTCAACAGTTGCTGACTATCATACTCGAACCTACTATAGGAGAATAAGAGCTAGCTCAGAGAATCTGTCATTCTTCTAGTCATAAGAATTAGGACCTTGGATAAGAGAGATATTGTTTGGTATATTGTTTATAAGTTAGCTGAGCATTCAATCTTGACCTAAATCCAGAGCCTGCTACATTGTGTGGCACCCTAAAGACATACTTAGGCAACACTGATACATTTCTGCATTGCAGGACACCCAGTTTGTTTATTTGTGACATCATTATTTATTTAAATTTAGTTCTGAGGCCACCATGATCTGTCTTACCAGGTAGTTTCAAATTTTGAATTCTAACCGGGTTTCAGTTTGTTCTCAAGTCTTTAGTTATATTCAGTGAATCAACAGATAGTTTCATAATTTCAAGAATAATATTTTATGGGGTAAACATATTTGGGGTTGTAGAATTTGGACATCTTCTAGTTTCACAACTATAAATACAAACAGATACACATTGTTTTAATTTTAAAGGCCAGACCTGAAAGGTTCCACTTGCCAGGATGACACTAGAAGCTTCCTGGCCAGTATCCTGCTTATTGTTTAAGTCAGCTTCTCTTTGTGTAGTCAGATCATGCTGACAGTATCATAGGCTCTCGAAGAAATGGAAAAGAAGTGTATTCTATGAACTCAAAGTATGTAAATACGTGAAAATATCTGAGCCACGGAAATATTTCCTCCTTCGTGTTTCAGACGTATAAATTAGAAAAACTGGGCTCCGTCAACATGACAGAAGTTGTCATTTTGGAACCCTGGTGAGAGATTGGGACTTCTCCAAGCTATCAGTGGAGAAGAACAAAATCCTATAAATGGATGGGGCAAGAATGCTCACATAAAACTCCAGCTGCTATCTCAATCTTCATTCCTCATAAACTTGTCCTCAGTGACCACTTCTACTCTGTTCATGATATGCAGAGTCCAGAACACTGAAGAGACAAATAGGAATCAGACTGGGGTTACTGAGTACAGAGATCTGGGTATAAGAGAAAACCAAGATTGCAAATTGAATATGGCCTCTTAGACCCACGTCAAGGAAGACGTTCCTTCCCGACAATGAACTGCAGATGATATTGAGTTCAGCAGAGACTTGAGGGAGGAAATAGAGCATAGGAACTCCAACTGATATAGCCTGGTTAGAAGAGAAGGTGACCTCATTCCTCTGCTTTAGTTTTGGGATGATGCTGGGCGAGGCGTTCCCTACAATATTCCCTACCAGTATCAATTCCCAATGATATCTCTTCTACCTGCCTCTTGCTCTTCTCTACAATTGCCTCCATGGGTCACTGCCTAAACTCAATAAATTGAGCTCTTTCAGCACAAAAATCTTTAATTCTTTATAACCCCAAGATGTCAGTTTGATGCAACACAGTGAATGACTGCAACACTGAGTCAAACATATATGTCAGTTTGAATTCTGGCTTTGACATTTACTATCTGGGTCTCCCTGGGAAGACCTCAGTATCTCCATGGTAAAATGGGTAAAATAGTACCTATCTCACATAGATGACTAGAGGATTTAAGGGATAATATATACATAGTATAGGGCCTTGCACATGGAAGTTATCAGTACATCATAGTTTTGTTCATTATTTCCCTATACCAATATCTGTATTCATTTGCTGTGGCTGCTGCAACATATTATCATGAGCTGAGTGGCTTTAAACAACAGGAATTTATTCCTTCACAATTCTGGAGGTAAAAAATCCAAAATTAAGCTGTCAGCATGCTTGGTTTCTCCTGGAGACTCTGAGGGAGAATCCTTTCCATGTTTCTCTCCTAGTTTCTATGGCTGCCAGAAATCTTTGGTATCCACTGACTTGTAGACGTAGAACTCCAGTCTCTGCCACTGTTTTCATGTGGCCTTCCTTTCCATGTCTCTGTGTGTCTTCTCCTTTTCTGTTACTTATAAAGACATATGTCATTGGATTTTGGGCCCACCCGAATTCAGGATGATCTCATTCAGAGATCTTTACCTTAATTGCATCTGCAAAGATCCTTATTCCAAATAAGATCACACTGAGAGGTTCCAAGTGAACATATCTGTTGAAGGAACATTGTTCATTCCACCACAAAACATGTAATTAGCTGGATTGTATCCCTCCAAGTTCGTATGTTGAAGCCCTCAGAATGTGACTGCACTTGGTAGATAGGGCCCATAAAGAGGTAATCCAACTTAAAATGAGGCCATTACTGTGAGCCCTAATCTAGTCTGACTTGTGTTTTTATAACAAGCGGAAATTTGGACACAAAGAGAGATACCAGGAATGCACATGCACAGAGGGAAGCATACTCTGTGTGAGATGCAGTAGAAAGGGGCCATTTGTTCAGCCAAGGAAAAGGCCTCACCTTGAGCTTGTATTTAGAGCCTCTAGAGCTGTGAGAAAATAAATTTCTGTTGTTTAAGCCACTTAGTCTGTGGTATTTTGTTATGGCCACCTTCACAGACTAATACAATACATAAAACTAATGAGTGGCTTGCTTTCTTTGGTTTCTTTAAGGGTCTAGCAGTTTACACATGGAATCTGATTTTTTTTGTTGTTGTTTTTCACTTTTGTTGTTTTTCACTGTTTTAAGTACAGTCTTTATTTTTTTTATATTAACATACACTGTATCACTACTTTCAGACGTAGAATTTAGTGATTCATCATTGGAGCCTGACTTCTTGCAGTATGCTCATAAACCCCTTGTTTGCAGTAACCTCACAATGTGAGGGAAGCTCTCTTCCCTTCTGCTTAGATACTGCTTAATACAGTAAGTAGTGCCACTTTCCTGAGATTCTGTTGGATGTTACAGCTGGACTGAATGAAATACAGTGAATATAGTCCAGCACCTGACAACTAAAATTCTATGGTATCTCAGACCATGATAATGCATAGTATGGTTATTGTGAAATATAGAAGGTGTAGAGGATTTAGATTAAAGAGGACCATTATAAGCTCGTCTTCTTGTGATCTACCTTTTCCTTTTGCAAGTTAAATTCAAAAAAAAAATCTGGTTAATTGACAGTTTTGGTTATTAAAGTAAAATAAAAGTCCTAAGATGTATATGTGATATTTTATCCCATTTCTACGTAAGAGCCATTTCACTCGTATTTTAAGTTACCTATTCTACTGTTTTCCATTAGCAAATTCTAAAAATAGCCTTCATGAGCATGAAACTTTGCATCTTTTAATTTATGGGCTTGAAAAAACCCTAAACTCCTAAGTGTTATCTTTTTTAAGTAGCTTATGATTAGCACAGCTGTTATTTCAGTTCATTGTTTCATTGCTTTTGTAAAGCACTTTGGGATTTTTACGAAGGTGCTAAGCTTATAGTGTATTTTTAATCACCAATTCAGTTATCATTATCTTTGTCATTAAAAACAGCACATCTGTAAGCCTATGCTGGCACTCAAATAATATACATAAGCAATTAACAGTAAATATTAATAATGTATCGTCAGCCTCTAAAACAGAAAGCCAGAATGATATTTAAAGAAGCATATATAGTTCTTTCAAGCTTTTCTCTGACAAGTATGATTTCAGATGTATTTATTGTTGAGATATTTATCTGATAGATATTTATCTGATGAGGGGCATACCTAGAGGTTTTTACGGCAATACATCAACCAGTACTCTGGGGGTGGATCTCACATTGTTCTCTCTCAACAATAGTTGGCAGCAGGTAACATTCCTTTCCTCTGTGTCTATTCTGACCTGCTCCAAGGTCAAGACAATGAATATGTGATCCACCCCTCAGTTACCTCTGAAAATTCATGGATTTCTCACAGTTACTTTAATCTATATGTTCCTTCACCGTATTAGCATCAATAAGTAGGTTACTAAGAAAATCAAGGGAGACAAGGCTACTGATACTCTAATCTCTATGGCCAATGTGAGTGTTGGAATGATACTGGAAGCATCATGATTCAAGTGCTTTGAACAGACTTCTTGGTCTAGACTGTAAGTTCTCCAGAAGTGGTTCTCCCTTCTGTCATTGTTTCCCAAGTGCTTAGCACAGTGCCAGGCACCCAGGAGGTGATCAATAAATAATTTTTAATGGGTAAATTAGTGAATAAGGAAACTGCAAAATGTATCACCACTCTTCATTAGGAAAAATATTATTAGTTGCTTAGTCAACAGTGATAAATGGTACTGAACTCCATCTGGCGAAATTAAAACAAAAAACAAAAACCACACAGGCCACTTTGCCTCAGGCTCAAGCAAAGCATTATCAAGATGTAGACAGAGGAGCAAACATAGGCACACATCTGTGAAATAAGGAAGTAACAGCAATTACACATATCTCACAACCCATCAAACAGTTCAAACAGAATACATAAACATGGTATCTATGCTGTTACCTCCCCACACCCCCCCCACCTCCAAAAAATAGGACATTTGAAATCTTAGGAAGTCTCTAGAGGAAATGCAAAATCAAATGGAATATACTGTGAAAAGTTCTTGGAGGAAATAAATTTTCAATCCAATTTTGAAGAAAGTGTGAGCTCTCATTTGGTAAGAAGTACAAAATTGATAGATTAGGAAGCCACTGTAGGAACTTGAAAAGCTTAATGGAATTAAGGGATAGCATAATGTGAACAATTTTTTTTAATGAACTCATACAACACAGAAACAGGAAAACTTGATAGAGTATATGTAGATATGTTCTAAGAATGTATTAAGCATAATACAATGGCCCATTTCTGTAAATAATATCCTTGGGCCCTAGCAGGAGGGAGGCTGGCTCAGATAATGGCTTCCTGAAGTCAAATTGTTGTACTTGCCTACACAAGCCTAGTTAATAATCTTTCAAAATCTAACCACCTGTGAGTGAGACATTGAGGAAGTAGTAATAAATAAACTATTTTACTGCACCTTAGGGAAACACACTCATAATTTTACCCTACCTGAATCATGGGAGAGTAATTGTGATACCTTAGACATGGTTTTCTATAAAATCACAGGCTTTGGCTATATACATTAGGTGAAGTAGAGAATCAAATCAATCAATAATGTTGAGTAAAGAATAAAACTACAAAACAAAACTTCTCCTTCAATTACTGAATCATTAAGATAAGTGAGTTTTATAAAGAGTACATTTTCTAGATCAGTGGCTCTCATTTTGTTTAAAACAAAATAAGCACTATCTATTGACTGAATAAATAGCATGTTTCACACTTCTTTTGGAATAAGTGTTATGATACTTAGAAAATCAAGGTTTCATTTACAAATATTTCTGACTTCAAATATAGCACCAAGTACTACCCCTGTAGTTGTGGGAGCAGTTCTCAGAGAAGAGGGGTTGGGTAAGGCAGTGCAAAATGTCTCGAAATGTATTTTTACAACGTGCCTGGTTTGGGCCATTGTATGCTTTTTAAAACAAAACTAAAAGTGGAATTCTTCAACAGTGTTTTCTGGTATAATACATTCTTCTAACTGGGAAAGGTTAGGGACCATCGAGCTAGACAATTGCTTGGATCTGTGCTGACAGTTGTGACTTTCTAGGATCACAGGATTAAAGAGCATCTCAGCAGATTTGACATCTTTGGCTGTCTTTGTGATTGATGCTCATCACAGTGGCCAGAACCATGATGAGACTAACCCCATCAGTCATTAAGGAAGGCTGTCATTTCATGCATATTGCCATGATTTGAAGACATATCTAAATAGTGGAAGCATTGAAACTGCAACACGGCCAATCCCGTAAATTTAGCTATTTATCACTTATTACAGGATCTAGAGTCAATGACCAGGGTGATGTATATTAATAATGAAGATGGCTTGATTTAAATAGTTTATTGTCCATAGGTGTAACTTAAGTGTAATTTGTTTCCTTTTTCCTCAAAATAACCATGGTTAAGACTGGGAATATTAACTGTCAGAAATTACTTAACTAAGAAAATGATTTAATTTATCCCATAACAGATTTAAATTACATCAGAATTGAAGGGGGGGGGGGGGAAGCATAAAAATTGTGAAATGCAAAGAAAATGAAAATGTGGAAGAAATACATCATTAAGTCATTAGTTCAGATAAATCATTTTGCTTAGTATAGAGAGCATAGTTAATAATGAATTATCTCCAAAAATGCTTGAAACGTGGCATTGCAAAAGGTAGTTCTGTTCATTTTTTTAAAAAAATTTTTTTGCAAAGTCAGATAATTTTGAGAAAAATAGTACTGCAGAAGGTACCAAAATTGCTAGACACAGCATCTCAGTTAAAAATAACTACAAATAGAAAGCTATCCTTGGCATAACAAAAAATAAACTGAAAGTTTTGTATCTAGGGAATCAAAGATCTCTAGCAGGGGCAAATGGCAAAAATACTTAAGTTGAAAAAGAAATAAATGTAAAGAGTTTAACCATTGAATTAAAATTAGATTGGAAACAAAACAAACCTGATTATCATAAATGATCTTTAAAATGGTGAAGGTTAGAAGATATTTTAAAATTATGTATTCAAGTTAGATTAGTGAATTTTTATACAATAGGGGCCACCGTCTACCTACATTTATAATCCCAGCATCTAATAAGTGAAAGCACATATGACATATGCCTTTTGAGATGTCTACCAGTCCTAGCTCTCTTCTTTGAAAACCCGTCCCATTTCTTTTGTGGATGCCAGGTCCCATATTTTAACTAAGTGATCCTTCCTTGTCATCATAGCAGATAGGACTGAGGTCAGAGTGAAAGAGATCTGCCCTAAGATAAGTAGATCTGATTCTCTCTGTCTAGAAAATTTGGAACATAGTTAATTAAGGTCTGGAATAGGAAAGGAGTGGGAAGCCAGTGCAGGGCTGTGTTTGGGCATGTGCTGAAGTAGAGAAAGTCACTGGAGAGAAAGGGAGAAAGAGAGAAAAGAGCAAAAGCAAGAGGGAGAAGTGCTCACAGGAGAAAAGCAGATGCTCATTGAGAGGTGGCCCCATGAAACTTTCTTGTTCTATATGGTTATAGTTTCACATGAGGTTTGATTGGAATCCCCAACCTAGGTTTCTGCGAGTTTTCCCTACAGTTTCTATAATGAACTTCAATTTGCCTGAGCATTAGGCTATGGGTTAAATTTAGGGCATGGAGAAAAGGTAAGGCTCTACAGAAGATAGGGAGAGGGCTAAATATGAAAGTCATCATGTTTCTCTTCTTTTAAGTTATTCTATTTGGTAATTTATTAAAACAATACCTGCCTTTATAGCCTCTTTATATGTTAACATGTAATAATGAAATAAGTAAATTTAGTAACTTCTCCAGATCATATGGGTTTCTTAGTAGACTGGAATATGATTTCTGAACACATAATCCTCCTATTAGATTTTGTATAGTCAAAACTTTAAGATTCTGAGACAGTTATCCAAAATTACACTGCGAGTTCCTACCCTACATAATGTGTTTTTGCCTAAGTAAGCATCATTTGACATAATTAGTACTTCCGGTAGAAATACAGAAGTTAGAACAAAAACTATAATAAGATGCCATCTTTTGTCTACAAAACTGAAAAACAAACAAACAAACAACCTAGGGTTGATGAGAGTTTAGGGAAATGAGCCATCCCATTCTTGGGTGTTTGAATTATAATAACAAATATACTAATACTCATTTATTCAACTAAGATTTATTGACTATATTCTCGATGTCAGACACTGTTCCAGGCAGTGAAATTCAGCAGTGAACAAAACAGACAAAAATCTGCCTGCATGGAACTTATATTTTTCAAAAAGTTAAAAACTGTACATATCCTTTTAACCTAAAAGTGGTAGCTTTTGGATATATGTACATGTATTTTTTCACACAATAGGATGCTAGGTTGCCATTGAACACATGTTTTTAAGGAATATGATACTAGGCTAAGTATTAGGTTACAAAAGAGTAACTACATTAGGTTTTCATCCTTATGAAAAATAGTTTAAATAGCTTAAATAGTGAGAGAAGTACTCACATACATATACTTTTTTAAATCTAAGGAAATATATTTGAAAACAGTAATGGTAGTTGCTTCTGTATGATGAGATTATAGGTCATTTTAATTTTGCTCATATTATGTCTCTTTAATTTTGCTTGCATTAAATTTTCTATAATAAACCTGTATTAATTTGATCTATTTTGCCTCAGATATAAGACGCATGATGTTTTACATTTTCATAATTTAAAGTGGAGAATTATGAGCTTAATGTGGACAGGAAAAGTTTGAATTACATTGGAATTATGTTGGAAAGTATGTTGAAAATTAGTTGAATCAACGAATGTGTTAGTGTCAGAAAGAAAATGTCCATACTTTAGGCAAAGTAGCATATTGTAGTACAATTGTCACTGTGCATGTTTGACATTAATGATGCCTATAAGCTGGTTAGTACTTTTGTCACTCCAGTTGAGCTATTTGTCTCTAAAATACCACATGAATTTTAACTTGTTTAGATCCATATATATTGTTTAAAATGTCCTCTGAAAAGATGAGCACGGTGTACCTAAAAGACAATTTAATTAAAGGTAGTGGATCCCTAACAACAGCTTTTCATTCAAGCCCAAACAGCTCTGTGTCCAAAGTTCCCATTGTATGCATTTTAAGTAAGGAAAACAAAACAAAAACAATAGAAATAGAAAAACTGTAACTAACATGATGCAAGCCTTATAATATGAAATTAAACTGCCAGTCTAAAATATATTAATAAAAAGTTCAAGTTTTAGGGTACATTATAGTGAACATTGTTGTTTATACCATTTGGAGGCTGTATTTCCCACTCTGGAAAATAGGACCTGCTCTCTACAAAAACTTTTCCTTTGAGGAACCCCTTCTCAGCTCATGTAATCCACGTAGGTGTGGCCCACACACCAAACTCTAGAGCTGTGCTATTCAATGCAATAGTGGCTATTATTTTAAATCTAAATTGCTTAACATAAAATTTAAAATTTTGTTCCTCAGTTGTCTCAGGCACATTTCAAGTAAGCAATAGCCATACATGACAAGTGGCTACCGTGTTGGACAGGGTAAATTATAGACATTTCCATCATCACAGGAAGTTCTTTTGAATCATGTTGTGGAATTAGGTGACTCAGGAAATCCCAGGTGACTGGCCATAGTGATGAATTCAGAGGACACATGACCCAATCAGGTTAGTGAGAGCCAGGACCAGGACTTTTGTAAGGATTGAAAGGGAGAAGTTCTCATGACTCTATTGGAATAAAAAAGATATGAAATTGGAGCTAGTGCAGTTTCCACGAGGGACAACCCTGCTGAGTACAGAAACTTCATGGAAGAGAGAAATGAGGTCATGATGATGGTTTTTTTGGGTCTGTGAACTGGCATTGTCTGAAGACTATTTACAGATTTTTGTTACAAAAGCCAATACTTTTCCTTTTTGCTCAAGATCATTGGGGGTGGGGGGGGGGTATTTGGTTGTTTAGATATATAACTGAAGGAGTATTGACTTCAGATATATGATAGAAGGTGAATTAACCAAAAAGCACCCCGGTTGTCTCTTTGGTGCCACCATCAAGGCTCAAAAGTGACTCCAAGGATATAAAAAGGATTTTGAATCAAACTTTGTAATTCAAATACAAGAGAGATATGCAATTATATAGATATATGTATGCTGCTACCATTTAGCAAACAGAATTCTTGTATGTAAATTTCATGTCACTTATTTTCTGAAAAACTGTTACCAAATCAGATTATGATTGAGAGCTTCTTGGAATCCATGACTATGATATATATTTATGTTAATATAGAAAACTTTGGGAGGATAATAATTTTTCCCCCATATTCATTAGCCCATACATTCTCCAGATTTGCTTCACTGACACGTAGGTGTTTATGATCTTTTGTATCCGGCTGGAAGTGGCTTGTGTTTCATTTTGGTGTAGCCTGCTTCTATCCAATAACTGGATATATAGTCTTTTCTTATTTAGTCATAGTTCTTATATGATGTATAAAAATAAATTTGTGTAATTTATTGCTAACATTTTGGTGTGCCATATTTAATTTTATATTTCTTTTCTCTTACTTCTCTCCCCTAATTTATACCTACTATCACTGGCTTCGTAGGTCGAAAAAAGTAGTTAAAATGAATTGTAAAGAATAGGTGAAGAAAATGTAAAGAGCCAGCTTGTTATTATTAAATAAAGAATGTTTTAGGGGCACCTGGGTGGTTTGGTAGGTACACAGGCATCTGCCTTCTGCTCAGGTCATGATCCCACGGTCCTGGTCGAGTCCCCAGAGTAGGGCTCCCTACTCAGTGGGAGTCTGCTTCTCCCTCTATTCCTCCCCCCACCACCCTTGCTCATGCTCTCTCTCTCTCTTTCTCTCAAATAAATAAATAAATAAATCTTAAAAAAAATAATGCTTTAATTTCAGGGCAGGCCTTTTCAAGTATTTTGTTTGTTTGATCTTTAAAAAATCTGTAACCTAGTTAGGAGAATCACCCTGCCCTAAGTCGACTTGAGCTCTCTACGTTTGTTCTGATGGCCCTAGCAGCAGTTTGTTTGCACGTGCTTCCATTCCATTTTCATAATGAAATATAGTTAACAAAGATGAAAATGCCAAGGAAATAGATGTGTTTCTAAAAATGGCAGGGGATTGGGTGGGGTAACTGGACATGTTTCTTAAGAATTTACAAAATCACATTTTCTCTCATTTCATATCCCTTAAATAGACTAACCAGTTAGAAGATAGCCCATTTTCAGAAAAGCTCCCTCAGGATTCAATGGGAAATGTTAAAAAAAAAAAAAAAAAAAGCACTCAGAGTCAACATGCTGACAGTGATCAGGAAAAAAAGAATAAACTTCACAATCTCCACGAGCATTTGGGCTGTGTACAAAGAACCATCACATCCCAGACTTAGGGAATGATATATGATGCACCTGGAAAAGTGCATTCAGTTTGGATAAACTCAATTCCAGAAATATGTAGAAGACTGGAGAGAGTTAAGACGGAAAAAAAAAATGATGAAGTGACTAGGGAGGCGAGGTTGGGAGGGGGCTTGGGAGGAAAGATTAAAGCAACTGACTAAGTAACTTTTAAGATCTGACATGATAAGAGCCAACAAATATTTTAAAATAGCAAATACTATTGAGACAGAGACATTATTTGGAATGGCAAAAGACCACAGGAAAATAAGCAATACTGAGAAGTCCAAAATTCTGGCTGTGTATAGGGGAGAATGAAAAACAAACACAAATAGTAGCTTTTGAAATATTCACTCAAGGAGACCATAGGAAGCTTTAACTCATGGCAAATTTACTACTAACTACAGAGAAAGCCATGGATGTTAGAAGATGATTGTAAGGAATGGGTGGTGGGTAATATGACTGGAGATGTCCTTTCCTACTTAGTTTTTCTACAAATCTGTTATAATATGCAAGTTCAATTTTATATTGAACAAGAGTATGTTCCTTGCCATGCAGCGAGGCTTAAACCAAACTTTTAAAGAACCCATTATTACACAGTTTGCCCTGGGATCTCTAACTAACATAGGGGAAAAAATGGTTTTTAATCTGCAGTTTTCCAAAAACAATTCAATTAAAAATAATAAAAAATCTGAAATGCTGCCCACAAGGGTTAATAACTACAGAGGTGTCCAACAGATATTCAATCACAAAAATTTAAATGCTCTTTTCATTAAGCCTCTTGTGTCTTTTTCCATAGCTAAACCAAGATAATTGTTTTGGGGCTAATTTCTGAGGCTATTTAATAACACCTCCTGCTAGACTTCTTATGTAAACTCAGCAAGAGGAAGCATCCAGAGTAATAGAAAAATAGTTGTGCTCATTTTACAGCTCAAATTCATACTTTTCTTTATAAAAGAGATCCTGCTGTTTGAGTTTGGCAACTGCCTTGCCAACTGCATTGGGGAAGATTGGATTAGGAGGCAAAGCTGACTATGCAGTAAAGTCCCCACTCTCTAGCAGGATTTTTATGTAAATTCCATTACAGTTCATACTTCTGCAGATAATGAAATGGATACAAAACACTTCAAGGTTTCTAAGTCAGCAAAATAATGAACAGGATAGCCTGTAAACTGCTTTAATACATTTTTGACATTTGGTCACTCATAAAAATTGGCTTTATATTTCTTCTTTCATATTGGTTTTCTTTTTTAATGCTACATTCTAACAGCTCATAGCTCTACAGGTTATTGCTAATGTGTGAACATGAACTACAAAGAGTTCATCGTATTTTAAATTTCAGCAAGTGGCAAATTTTGCATTATGTTTCCTTAAGAAAATATGGGCAATTTTTTTCTCCAAAATGTCATTTCTTTAGATTGAAAAAACAAAAAAAAGGCACACATACCTTACAGACTAATGGCAGCGCCAGAGGGATATGCTTTTGTAATTAACTAACCACAAAATTAAAATTATGTAGATTGATCTATAATTATTCTTTTATATAATTTGTGATGACATGTATGGGTAAAACTGTGTTTTCAAAAGACTAGCCCCTAGAGACAATATGTTTTCAGATTTCCAAATGGAACTTTTTAAGCAAGAGTCAATGACTATAACAGAAACAGTCAAGAAAAATATTATGTAGCACAATGTATAAAATGTATTCTTTACCTTCTGCTATTGTCATTTTAGTTCTATATATTGTCTGTACTTGAAGGTGAAATTCCCATTAGTGTCAATGGAGAATCCAGGCATGGGGTAAAGGAAACTCAAGACTTTGGCAACAATGACACAATTTTCCAAGTGAAGCTAGAATGTGGACAAAGTACCTATTTCAAGTATAAACTATTCTGGTGATACATTATCCCATTAGTGTAGCTGAACTTTTCAGGAAAGCATACTCATCTTTATTCTGGGATGACTAACACACATGCAATATTCCCTTTGGTATATTCAACAATTTCAGTCAAAATAGGAAGCCTATTGACATTTCACCTCATTGCCAAATCAAACAAGATTAGTCACATGAACTGAGTCTCACTGATAGATGATTTTTGATGGTGGAATGTCAAAATGTGATGCATGACCTTTGGCTTATGGTTAGCCTTTTGGGAGCCATGCCGTGCCTTTCGCCCAGCTTCCAGTTCTTGTGGACTTATGCAGAGAATCATATATGACTGGCTCATGATTTACATTTTAAGATGCTTCGTTCCCATGGAGCTCTCAAATGTACTCAAGTGTTCTGGAAGTTCCAGGACTATGCACTGGGAAATCCTGATGACTTAGAGAAGCAGCCAGATGAAAAAATAGAGACAACGTGACCAACCAAAGCTAAACAAAGGCAAAAGGCCCACAAGTGCTAATAACAATACTGATTGCATTATTAGGCTTATACTGATTGCTTTACATGCATTATCCCATATATGCCTTGCCACAGTCCTATAAAGTAGGTCTGTTATTGTCCCTGTTCTACAGATGAGAAGGTTGAGGATCAAAACCATATAGCACTCTATATTTCTGAAGGCTAAATGCTATGTAGTGGAGTTGGACGTTAAGCATTCTTAACCACTTTAAATACTGTCTTCAATCCTCCCCAACACAATCACCACCACCACCACCAAAACCACCACCAAGAAAGTAATTTACCCTCTATACATACTTTTTGTGATATACATTGTTTTTTGTGGCTTTATTCTTTTATCTTGTTTTTGATAGTTTTTAATGTGGTTTGTTTCATTGAAGAAACAATGAAAGAGAAAGCAGGGGGGATAAGAGATATTTCCCACAGCACTTGGCAATTTGACATGTATGCATGTAAGATTATGTGGTCATAATCTTAGATTATGATTTTGTTGTTGGTGGTGGTAGTCTGCAGCTCTTTGTATGACCCTGGCCAATTACAATTGGTTCTGCTCTTATTTCCTTGTAAGAGGTTTTTCTTTAAAATTGCTGACCATATATGGAAGAGAAAATCGAGATTCCTCTGTTTGTTGTTGGTCTGTATGATTCTGACAGTAACGAAATATAATATCTGGGAATATAATTATATTTTTAATGACAATAAAAATAGCCAATGAATGTGTGTACACTCCTTTTGGGCCCTATGCTAGATGTTTTGGGTATAGAAATTAATTCAGCACGCATAACACTGGGGAGCAGTGTTACAAATAACCAAATGGAGTTTAAACAATCTAAATATTTATTTAAGATTATAAAAGTCTATAGCAGAACTGACCCAACACAGATCTTTCTGCCTCCATGAACCTTGCACTTTCCTTTATCACATTGCCTGCCATTTCCAGGAATATTAACTCTTCCAAGCTACTTTCTTTTAGGATAGAAATAAACTTTTAAGATTTGACAAACTCTGTTAGAGACAAAGAGTGAAGATCATAGCATAAGATACAATAGTATAAATGCCTTTCTTTCTTCCCTTCGTATCACTTGCATCTTCCTTCTGTCTACTTTTGCCCCATTTTTATGTAACATGATATTCTATATTTCAGTACATTGAGCAATTGTGATACTGTGGGGTTTTGGATGTTTGGCAGTGTTTGTCATAAGTGAAGGGAAGAAACAAACCATCCCTAACTCTGGAATTGCCAAGCTCAATGGTGTCTGTGGGAACAGGATGACTTGCCTACCTTGATCTAGTTGGCCTCAAAACCAAAGCTCTTAATTATAATACCAGGTTCTACTAATGTGTACAGTGGACCTAAGAACTCTGCTTCCTTTGACTTCTGTTCCTCATTATGTTGTGTGCCCTTGGCCTCATGAAGAAACAATGAAAGAGAAAGCAGGGGGGATAAGAGATATTTCCCACAGCACTTGGCAATTTGACATGTATGCAGATCTGTATTTATCTCTGTCTCATCCTTTTGAAGGTAAGCTTGTGGGGAGTACCATGCATGTCAAGTTGCATTAAGTACTCAGCACACTCTTACTCAATGCTTAACATAATAATTCTCGTATTCATTCAAGAGAAAAGCCTTCTTTTCTTATGTCCAGCCAACTGAAAAGATTCATAAGGATGATTTAAAAAGATTGAAAGGCTACTCTAAGCACAAAAATTTACAAGACACACACACACACACACACACACAGAGCAAAATCTCACAGTGGTAAAATATACTATTTGAGTTGTTGCTCTTTTTCTTGTTTAGATCTAATGTCTACATAAAATGTTTGTTCAAAGCTGCTACATATTGTATCACTCAAGAATATATGTATGTCTCTTCAGAATTAAAAAAAGAAAAAAGAAAAACCCATCTGTTTGTGAACAAATCTGTACTTTCGAGTGGCCTGTTTGGTTGAAAATTTATAGTACTCGTTTTACAAAAAAAAAAAAAAAAAAAAAAAAAAACCCCAAAAAACCCAAAAAACAAAAAAACGAAAGGTTTTACTAAATTAACTTCTAGAAAATAAATCTGGATATGATCAGGAACGGCCAAAGCAAGAAGCAGTAAAATCCAAAAATAATATGATAAACAGCTTTAGTCACTTAACTTTATGTAAATCTACCGGGAGGAAAAAAAATGAGAGCAGAAAAAAAGAGACTGAACAAAGCAGGTTAAAAACAGGGAGGAGCGAACTCTTGCATCAAAGAAAAAGAAACAAAAGAAATTATAAGCTATTCTTCTTTTACTGGAAAGAAATTAAGACTTGCAACTATGATACATTGGAGTAGAAGCAACTATAAAAACAAAAAAGAACATGCCTAAACCTGTATTTGGATCAAGGTGGAGCAGCTACCTGCTACAATTATATAAAACCATCTCAAGTTATTGTTACAGGATTATTTCTGAAATAGGAAAATACTCAAGTATGCAACATACTTCCCAGAATTTTCTCCCCTCAATCAGTAAGTTATAACATTTTGGAACACAGCAAGTGCCACATTCATTAACTTCTAATACTGAATTAGAGTTTTCTAAATCTTCTTTATCCCCTTTAGAGTTATGCCTCACTTCTGTCTCATTGTGTATAAAAATGTATGAAAAATTATGCATATTTTTTACTCTTCTGTCATTTTTTAAATTGCTAAGTAAAAATAAAAAATAATAAATTAATAATTTAAAAAATAATAAAAATAAATAAATAAATTGCTAGCTAAGAATCATTTCTAGATATCAAACATTCACAAAAATATTTCCCCTAAGTTATAGAAATTGGCTTAAGGTAAAGTGATTAGTAAATACTTTAAAACAGAGAATATCCAAATGCATTTATTTTTAAGAAGTTTGATACCATATAGCCCCTATATTTGCCTAATAATAAGGTAACCATTTATCCATAATCTGGGTAATCCCAATTTATGTCTCTTGCTTTGGCACAATTTTTAATAGCATCCCTTTTACTCTCAGAGGCACTCAAGTTTCAATAAAAATTATATAGTTACCTACCCCTACCTAATATCAAGGCAGCATGGCATGAAAAGATCTGAGGCTTTTGAGACAAGCCCATGGGGGTCTGTGCATATTTCCATCATTTACTTACTGTGTATTCTTGGGCAATTACTTATCTACTCTGAGACCAATTTTGTCGTCAACGGCATATGGATAATAATAGCTCATAGACTTATTGGGATAACATGACTGCAATAGTATTATGTCTGGGTACATACACAGATGGGGATAATAAGATCACCTTATAAGATTGTTGTGCAGTTAACTTGAGATGATGAATTTATGCATAGTGCTTGGCACATGGTAGATACACAAAAATACGGTCTTCGTCACACTCATTCTCCTTATCATCCATCATTATCATCTGCCATTAGCGGCTGTTTGTAAATATTAGAGCTAATTGTTTCTCTCCTTCTAATGTCATCTTTTCTAGTACTCGTGTCACATCTGTGGAAGATGGTTAAAAATTTGCCTTGTACCCATAACACCCAGGAATTATGAGCACTTTCCTAGCACTTTAGACTGAGACAGTGTTGAACACTACCTGGGCGGTGTTTGTTCTAGTTCCTGGGGAAACATTGGTTTGTTTTGATATAGGAAGGAGTGTCTCAGGGCGCATCTCAAAAATTCCCTCAAGGAATATGAACTCTGACTTATGGACAATCAAGGAAAATGCCTAATTCTCCCCTTCTGAGAGAAAATTTCTTAGAAGTCTCCAACTGATTCTTAATAATTCAAGTGGTTTCCATTTTATTTCATAACATACTGCTTTTGTTTTGAATTTTAAAATCTTTTAAACATTTGCCACCAAGGCAAATTTGTGCTCCAGTGAGATGGGTCATGTGTGCTCCTGAGCCTTGTCTTCCTCCCGATACACTTTAGCCTGCTTCCAGACTATCTCTACCCCAGTTTGAGGAAGAATGGAGACCCCCTAGTTGGATATGGCTGGCTCAGAAGCCAGTGCTGCATTTTATGTACTTCGTGGCCTTTGGCATATTACTGAATTTCTCTGAACCTCAGTCTCTTGGTTCTAGGAATGGGGATACTATAAGTACCTATCAAATTGATAATTAAATGTGATCATGTCTGTGAACCCACTAGCTCATATAATAGGAATTCAATCCATGTCAGTTATTTTACATTCTTTTTCGTGTTAGTTAAAATGGCTAATAAACACTGGGTGTTATGCTGCATATTGGCAAATTGAATTTAATTAAATCTTAAAAAAAGAAAAAGAAATAAAAGAAATAAAATGGTTAATGATACCTAACCAGGTCACATTGATGAGGACCAGTTTGAATTTATTTCTGGTGGGACCCAGTGCCCAAAAGCACATAAAAGAGATGACATCTGGCTTAACACATAAAAATGTCTGTGCAACACAACACGGAGCCTCGTGCAGCTATCCAGGTTCTCTCTTCCAAATTCCCATAGTAACTCTGCTTTGAGTGGTAATAGCTTATTAATGACCTTACTAGACTAGGCATGCATGTTTTTTGGAATCCAGTTGCCATATAGGAACCATATGGTTGAGATCTCTTTAGACTTTACAGAGAGCAAGGGTAAATGAAAACAGAAATAATGTCATAAGGCACAGCATTCAATCAGCCAAAGACACTATCCTTTACCCGGCTGAGTCCTAGTTGTCCTTCAGGATCCCAGTTGACACAATTTCTTTGGGGAGCTGTTCCTTAAAGACCCTGGGCTTTCTTCTATCACTGCAGTTATTACAAACCACAGAAAATTAATGTTCATTTACCTGTCTACTCCCTTAACTTTTCAATCTCTAGAGTAACAGTTCTCAAAGTGAAATCAGCAGACTCCTTACGGTCCCTGAGACCCTTTTAAAGGAGAGTTGCAAAGGCAAATCTATTTTCAAAATAATACTAAGATGTTACTTGTCTTTTTCATTCTAATGACATATGTAATGATGATGGAAAAACATTGGTGTATGAGACTGCTAACACTGTGGATTATAGCAAATGGCACCAAACTAGTTTGTGTACAATTTTTACATCAAATTGTAGTATTGTAGTCATGATATTAATCACCTAACACTTGCAATAACACAGAAGCAAAATAACACTAAACAAGGAACAAAAAAACCATACCAATTTCAATTAAGAAGACTTTTAAAAAACAATGAAAATTAATATGCATTTTTAAAGCCCAAATTCCTGAATACACATCTTTAATATCCTGTATGCCAAAATAGGATGTATATCAAAAGCACTCCCACCGTAAATGAAGGATGATGGTTGTCAAGCATTTGTGAGATAAACGTTTGGGTTGCAAGCTGAAATAGCTTCTTTTTCTATGGAATACCATTTTTACTTAAAAAGCAACTGGCAGACAAACAATGGTTATGCAGAACCGGGTACCTCACAGATATTTTTCAAATGATAAATTGAAACAAGCAAGTCAATTCAAGGAAAACAACCAATGGCACTTATTGCCAATGATAAAATTCAAACATTCACGCAAAAATTATAATCTTAAAAACAATTTGTATCTGCCACGGTGAACTTGAGAACTTCCCACTACTTAAAGACTTTTCTGATAAGCTGGGCAGTGATATTAACAGTGGCGATTAAAAAAATAAGTTTTATGACATATGTCGACTTTTGGGAAATCTGCATAATTCAGTGGTACAGTATTTTCCATCACGTTATGAAATCATGCAAGTAGTGCATGGGCAAAAGATCTATTCAAAATATGAGATAAACCAGGGGCACCTGGCTAGTTCAGTTGGTAGAGCATGTGACTTGATCATGTGGTTGAGTTTGGGCCCCATGTTAGGCATAGAGATTAAAAAAATGTAAGATAAACCAATGTGTTTTAATGTGGCAAATTTTAAAATGCTCTTTGATACGGTTTCAGATTCCACCTTTTAACTAACCTTTAAAGAACTATTATTTGTTGAAGTTTAGTTTAGTACCAAAGAATATCACATTATCTGAAAAGGCTATTAAAATAATTCTGCCTCATTTCAACTATTATCTGTTGTAAGGCTGATTTTTTTTTCATATACTTCAAACAAAATAATACATTCTAATGGGTTGATATACAAGTAGATGTGAGAATTTAGCTGTCCTCTTTTAACACAGCTATTAAAGATTTTGCAAAAAAAAGTGTAAATGATGTCAATTTTTGGACTACATTTTAAAAAATATTTTATTTATTTATTTGACACACAGAGAGTGCACACAAGCAGGGGGAGCAGCACGGGAGAGGGAGAAGCAGGGTATCCTCTGGGCAGGGAGCCCAATGCAAAGCTTCGTCCTAGGACCCTGGGATCATGATCTGAACTGAAGGCAGATATTTAACTGACTGAGCCACCCAGGTGCTCCCAGACTACGTTTTTGTTTTCAAAAATATAGTTATTTTTCATAAAAATGTGTTTTTTTTTTTAAGAAAAAGGTTTATTTATTTTAGAGAGAGGAGGGGAGAAGGAGAGAGCACCCAAGCAGGGGGAAGGGGCAAAGGGGGAGAAAGAGAGAATCTCAAGCAGAGTCTCCACTGAGCAGGGAGCCCGAGGTGGGGCTTGATCTCATGATCCTGAGATCATGACCTGAGCCAAAACCAAGAGTTGGTCACTCAACTGACTGAGCTACCCAGGCATCCGAAAAATGTGTTTTTATGCTAATATGCAATGAGGTTTTACTATTTTTAATTGAATAAATAAATATTAATTTTTTTGATATTCGAATGTGAAAAGTATCAAGAGCTATAATAAAAAAAAAGAGTTTTTGGGATCCTCAATCATTTTTGAGGATGGAAATGGGTGCTTAAGCCAAAAGATGTAAGAATCATTGCTTTAGAGGGCAATGCCATTCATCTTTCTTTCCCAAATGCCTATTATTCACAAGGTGCTTTACACATTTATTAATGGATGGATGGTTGATAAAGTAACTGAATATTGTAAATAATGCCAGAAAATTCTCACTATCATGGAAAATATCTTGATATGCAATATGTAAGTAATCAACACGCAATTTATTATTATTTGTCTATCATTGTTTCTTGCCTCATAATGCCTATCTTCAAAACTGAGATAAGGAGAAGGACTCTTTGGTCATAATTTATCATTCAATTAAATCACTCAAGTAATATCTACTGGGAAAAATACTATTTTCCTGGTGTAGGTTGGATATTGGTGGTGATGAGAGGGACAATGAAATATTTTTTTTTCTTAAAGTTCATTATTTGACAGCCAAGTCAAAGAATTGGCTTATTTATATATTTTACAATAAACATGTTTGGGATAAAATAGTTTTAACGCCTTTTGAAGATTTTAACAAGTTTTGGTTGACTGTTTTTTATATTGCTTTATCACGGTGCTTTAAGGAATACTTAGTACCCACCTCTTTTCCAGTTTCCTGTCATAAAAGCTTGAATGCTTGTTAGAGCCAGACTGCTGTGGGGGGAGATTTTTGATGGGCAGAAAAACAGAAACCTGAGGGGACAGAGTGGGTGGGGACACAGAGTCTCAACTAGATTAATTTACAGACTAACGTCTCACATGAATCAAATCAGAACTTTAAAAAAATTCTAGACTATAAGGTTTTTTTTCTTTTTGTATTACTCCTTTGCCCCCTTCAAGACAAAGTCAACCCTATCTTCACCAAAAAAAAAAAAAAAGAAAGAAAGTAAGAAAGCAAAAAAGAAAAAGGAGGAGGAAGAGGAGGAGAAAAGGGAAAGAATAAGTAAATATATGTGGGGATGGATGTGTTAATTAACTCAATGGGAGAAATCCTTTCACTACACAGGTATCCAGTCATCACATTGTCCACTTTGAATAGCTTACAATTTTGTTGATCAATTATACCTTAATAAAGCTGGAAAAAAAAACCCAAATTCTACTCTTTCAAAAGAGAGAATATCTTATTGATAACTGTATGAATGAGAAAAAGTAGAAACAGTTTGGAATACACAGTACATATTTTTAGTCCCTCTGAATGAAGGAGATAATAAATCTTCTCTTGCCAGGAAAGGAATGCCTTTCAGCTGTGCTGATGTAGTTAATATACTATATTCAAGATCTAAAGCTCTGTAATTATTTCTTATATGCTATTTTATCCATTGTGAGATGCATTTTCCCCCCTTGTTTTAACATTTCTGAAATTGGGATAAGGCTATTTAGTGAATGATAAACTATTAATCATAGTTTAATTGGCATAGTTTTAAATTTTCTTTGTACAATATAAAATATTGATGCATCTTACTATTGATAGCATTTTAAATTCAATGAAATATAATAACTCAGAAAACTAAATAAGACTTGATTCTACAGTCATATGGCGACACAATAATCAGGATAGTGGTCCTTACTGCCTTGAATTGGTTCTGTTTCCCTTTCTGGTCTCATTGGAAAATACCACTGTTTTCTGGTCTAATGAGCAAATAAGCTGATTTGCTTCAAGGCATGGTAAGCAAATTTGAGTGACACTATTTGATCCCTGAGAACTTCCCAGTTTGGTAAAAAGTTTGCTCAAGCCCGAAGGGAAAAAAAAAAATTCCAGATGTTTAGCTAATGTATAAATAAGAGGTGATCACAAGAACAGACATTTCTCTATAAAGAGTGTATCCTATTTTTTATTGCTTCAAAATATTAAACATATCTTCAGCTTACAAGTGATTATATATTTTTATTTTTTATTTTTTTGAAGATTTTATATTTATATTTATATTATTTATTGTTATTTTTGAAGATTTTATTTATTTATTCATGAGAGACACACACAGAGAGAGAGAGAGAAAGAGAGGCAGAGACACAGGCAGAGGGAGAAGCAGGCTCTATGCAGGGAGCCCGAAGCGGGACTCGATCCCCGGTCTCCAGGATCACACCCTGGGCCTAAGGCAGGCGCTAAACCGCTGAGCCACCCAGGGATCCCCGATTATATATATATATTTGAATGCAAACAACAGCATATATAACTTTTCTTCTCATTACCCTCCCCTTCTGAGGTGCCAAGGCAAATAAATGTGCACAAAAGTATTTATGCCGGTGTCACTATCTGTACATTGGTTAAACAATCAAAAGTACTTCTGCAGATGAACGTATGAAAATTAAGAGCAGTCCCACTTCCTCAGTCAAGACAGTCATGCTGTTCTGGCCACACATACGCATAATGGAAACAAAATTGCTTTAAATAATCAAAATACACAAAGGCACATTTTTCTGAGTGATTGGAAATAACCCTGACAAATGCTCACATTTGGTAAATTATGAGCTAGCCAAGGTACGTTTGCATAAATATAATGAAAAACATTTTTTAAAAATTTAGTAAGCATATAAAGCAAGGCATTCTCTTGGTAATGAATTTCTTTGACAGATAAACCAACAACCATGCAGGGCAAGTTTATGAAGGAGCCTCCCTGAGTGCTTGACAGCGTGTGTGTGTGTGTGTGTGTGTGTGTGCATGAGCATGTGCGAATGCACATGCATATGTCTGTATACATATACATATGTAGACAAAGAAAAATCCTGTAGAATTATGTGAGACAGAGATCTTCTTGCAACTAAAAATAAATATAGAAAAAGCCTAGACATATCACACAGCTATTTGTATTTTGAAAAGAACACAAATGATGTGCAATGGAACACTGTGATAATATGGCATACAAATAACTCGGATTTCCCATACATAACCCTTTGGTAACAGATTACCTAAGTAAACACATAATTATATTCCCTTCCAACAGTCTAGATACCACACCTCAGCTGCACACTTAAACAGGCATCAGTATAGAGTTGAGAGGTTTTGTGGGTGTTTCATAAAAAAATTGTTCAAATGGGGCAGGAAATAATTTTCTACTCCCAGGTAAAAATAATTTTCTACTCCTATGGCACTGTTTGTTATCTGATTGCTTCGTGTAGGTCTGAGCACTGAACGCACAGCAGGTGGATATGGCAAAACAAAAGCCAAGGAAAGATGTACATTCCCTTAGGATTTTCTAGATTAGCCTATTTCTTAAATGAAATATATTAAGGTAGGGAGACTGACCAACGAGTTTGCTACTTGGATAGCCAGACTCTTTTGGGAATTCTGTAGCCTTTAGAAATTGCCAGTAGCTGAAGAACACACCTTTAAATGAAATGAGTGTTATCAAGATCTTTTCAAATGGTCTTGCCACATAAGACAACCACACGCATCTATAAAGGTAAAAACTGTGCTCAAAAAGATAAAATAAGCCAAGGACAGTGGGTGGAGTAGAGATGACTTTCTGGATGGCGGAGGGTGGGTGGGGGGGATTCTTTTAATTCCTAAGCCTGAATTGTAGGAAGAGCCTGATTGTCTTTTACAGCCTTACTCATCTTTGAACATCATCAACTTTTCCCTATTAACTGCCACCCTAACTGCCACCCACCTTCACCTGACAACAGGAAGTAAGAGCCTGAGAGAAACCAGAATTACAACAGGCCTCTGGTTGGGTAAAATGGTGCAGCAGAGACCAAGGTAAACTGGTGTCACTTGCCTCCCTCACTCTTTGAGGTAGTTCTTATCCTTATCTCTTCTTCTCTCCTTTTAAGAGCAAACTCCTAGAAAACTTAATGCTTTGCTTTACTTTCAACATTCAAATACACTGAAGATATCTGGTAAGAATTTATCACCTAGCGATATGACTTCTCCTCCCAGAATTTCAGTGAAACTTGTCTCCTGTTGGTCATCAATGACTAACTCATTGTGACATCCAGTGTCCTCATACTTCATCTTCCTTGTCTGTGTATCCTCCTTTTCACCTGACAAGTCCTTTATTTATTTTTTTTAAGATTTTATTTATTTATTCATGAGAGATACACAGAGAGAGGCAAAGATACAGGCAAAGAGAAGCAGGCTCCTCGCAGGGAGCCCGACGTGGGACTTGATTCCAGGACCAGGATCACGCTCTGAGCCAAAGGCAGATGCTCAACCACTGAGGCACCCAGGCGTTCCTGACAGGTCCTTTCTTTTGGAAACTCTCCACCCTCCCTCTCTATGGACATTCCCAGTTTTCTTCCTTTTCTCCTCTTCCTTCCTTCCTTCCTTCCTTCCTTCCTTCCTTCCTTCCTTCCTTCCTTCCTTCCTTCCTTCCTCCCTCCCTTCCTCCGTCCCTCCCTCCCTCCCTCCCTCTCTTCCTCCCACTGTCTCTTTCTTTCGATGGGGAGAGGGGCAGAGAAGGAAGGAGAGAATCTAAGCAGGCTCCAAACCCAGCACGGATCCCGACACAGGACTAGATCCCACAACCCCTGAGATCATGACCTGAGCTGAAATCAAGAGTCAGATGTTTAACCAACTGAGCCACCTAGGTGGTCCTCCCAGTTTTCTTTCTAATTGTGTGAATGAAGCTTTTGTCTCCTTCCTCTTCACATGTTCATATATGTGATCGAAAAGTTCCTCAGCCCTTTTTTTGTCTGTTCTCTCTCTTTCCTAACGATCTTGTCTACTAGTTGGGCCTTGACTGCAGGTAACCGCCATAGCTCTGTCGTCTCCTGAGAATGCTGGGTACAGGTGTCCACCTGTACATTTCTTTACAAAGATAGGCTCTGGCCCTTCGAAATTACATCCCAGTTGAATTTAGTGTCTTTCTTCTCACATATCCATCTCCTCCTCATGTTTCCTATTTTTTAAAAAAATGCCATCACCAATGTTTGAAATCTCAAAGTGTGACCACTTTCCTGTTCATTTCCACAATAATTTGTAAAATCCTGTCAATACTTCCTCTGAGGTATTTATATCTTTTCCATCCATTCTATAGACTATCCCAATAGCCTCATAAATGCTCATTAGACTCTTCTGCATCCAAACCACTTTGTATCTTGCTGCCAGAAAAATCTCTTTAAAACAGAGTTTTTTCATGTTAATATACATTTCCTTATCTAAATGCATTTGCTTTGCTAATATTTTTCTTTTCCTACAGAAGAAATATCTCTCTTGTTGGTGCCTTTAGATCATTAAGTGTTCTAGTCTAACAGATATGTCTTCTCATTTGATAGTAAGCTCCAAAAGTAAAGGGCCTGATATGTCTACTTCAAACCTCCAGGATACACTGACTGACATAAAGTAGACCCTCAAGAAATCTTTGATTTGGGGGCTGGGTTTAGTATCATTCCTTTGTTTAAAAACCTCAGCATTCCCTATTTGTTACATCCCACAAACTTTTACCTGTTCAGTAGGACCCTTAGATTTGGGATCTGGGATAGCTTGGCAAGAGGATAGCAGAAGGCAGGGGAAGAGGCCCAAACAAAAAGGAAATTGAGAGAAGCCCAGCGAGTGGCAGGCTGGAAGCATTCTGAGACAACGTTTACATTGTTTTTTTGCCTACTCGGTCCTTGGGGACCCAGACATCCACATACCACAACCACCAATCTCTCCAGGAATCTCAGAATGTTCAGTGCCCCTGTTATACCACACCCAGGCCTGTCACTCCCAGGGGATGCCCTGTGTCCATTGGCAGCCACTCAATGACTGATGTGCTATGCTCCTGTCTTCTGGCAGGAAAACTGGAATAGCCAGCTAAGTCTAAGAATGCACCTGTCCTGAAATGCTAATGGTAATTCCAGACATGTCAAGCAGAGAGTTAGACTTTTGGGGCCTTCTGTCTGCCAAGCAATACAGAGGTACCATATTAAACCATCTTTCAGAAGATGCTGCCCTGCTTTTGGTGCCTAACCCAGGGGGTGTGAGCCAACCGGAATCTGGGTTATATTGAAAGTACTATGATTAAGGGAGACTTGGGCAGTCCCTTACAGCTTTCTCCTTTATTTTTTTAAAATTTTTTTATTTTTTAAGATTTTATTTATTCATGAGAGACACACACAGAGAGAGAGGGAGACAGAGAGAGAGGCAGAGACACAGGCAGAGGGAGAAGCAGGCTCCATGCAGGGAGCCTGATGTGGGACTCGATCCCTGGTCTCCAGGATCAGGCCCTGGGGCTGAAGGGAGGCACTAAACCGCTGCACCACTGGGGCTGCCCAGCTTTCTCCTTTAAATACATGGACTGTCACCAGCAAGAATGCAGGAGAGCAGAGGGAAAGGGAAGCACCGGAGAGATGGTAGGTTTTCTCCCAGAGACGAAGCTCTTTTGTGCATTAATTGTCTCTTCTAAAAAAAAAAAAAAAATTGTCCCTTGTATTTCATGTGCAGATGTCTTCCCCTCAGTCCCTCTCTCACTGTGGAAAACAAGAGTGCTACACTGTGAACAACTGCTTTAAGTGTACTGATCTGGGAGAATGCAAAGTTATAGATTGTCAGGTAATTACAAGTCCAGTCCCATTACTCACTTTACCTTGGGGCGAGTTAATGCCTAAGTGAAGCTTTTACAATGACCCGTTTCCATTTCTCCATTGTCCCTCATCTCTTCGCCTAATTTCATTGTCAATTATTTTACTGTACTTTTTTTTCCCTTCAATAAGAAAGTCAAGTCATTGTTATCTCCCTGTCACGTCCATCCTTCCCTACACCTTCCCAGGGGATGATCTCACCAACGTCTTCACCAAGATCAACGGCATCTGGCACATAGTCTTGCAAATTCCGGCACCTTCACCTCAGATTTTTTTCTGTGTTTCTCAGATCTTTTCCTTGTTTTCTTGGAGTAAGGTATTTTTTTTTTTCTTTTTTAAACAGATCTCTATAGCTAGCATAATAAGCTGAACTTTCCCCGGTTCCTGCCCCATTAAGGACGCATTTCCTCTTGTACTCCAAATTGTTCCTGCTCAGGGTACTTGGAATTCATAGTCAGCCCTTGAAAACAGCTATTTTCAAATTACCATGTACACATCATGGAGATACCCTTGAGTTCTCTGAAGGATTTTCTCCTTCCTTCCTTCCTTGCATATTTTTTATAGGTAGTATGAAAGGGTTATGACCCCCCTGAAAGTGAAGTGGGAGCCTCAGTGGTGTGTATGAATGTTTTCACTGTCATGTTTTTTCCTTCTGCATATACATATCTCATATCTGTAGGAAGTCATGGGCAGTAGGATATTTGGACAGACTTTTTAAGAAGGAAGGAAGGGAGGGTTATATTAGTGAACACTCTAGTTGCAATCCCAGCATGTCATATACCAAGCCGACTGAGAAGACAAGTAGACGACGGCTTACTTTTGGTCAGTCCAAATGGTGTGAAGTGTCCTATATCCATCCATGGGATGTGTCCAACTTTCCTCCTTGGAAATGACTATTCTTCGAGGTATAGGCTTTCAGAAAAGGATATTGACAGCCTTCCTCTTCAGTCTATTCTTCTATAGATGGACTTTGGGGCTTGCCTGATAGACTGTTTGACAGATCCTTCACAGTGTCCATTCAGCCCTGGGGGCAGAGGCAGCTCCCTTTATCTTACACAATAGGGTCAAAGAAAAATCAGTGAGGGAGTTAGTCTCCCAGAAAGGCCATGAGAACTCTCTTTAGGGAAGGCCGTAGATTCAAGTTTCAGTAATGTGGGCTTCTCCAAGGTTATAACTCCTAAGAGCCTGTATTTCCCAGGGAAACTGAGTTAGGTTCCTTTGTACAACTCCTGAGAAGGGAGATGGCAAATGCAGGGACCGCGTCTATTTTCTTTCGCAATGTCCGACAGAAAGAGGTGCCCCATAAATACTTGTAAGAATTGAAATGCATGAAATGTAGCCAAGGAAATAGGTATAGGTGGCACTGATAGTAGGACCAGGTTTTAGGGACTTTGGCAAATTCCTTCTATTCTTATACTATTTTCTGAAGAAGATATCACATTTTCCTGGGGTTGGGATTTAAGATTTTTCCCTGAGGCATTTTCAGGAATTCGGTTGAAATCGATCTCTGTTAAGAGATTCAGTGGTCAGATTGGAAAATCTCACTTCAGAACATTTTAGGGTGAGATTCTCCTAAAGAAGCAGTCCTTCTCCTAAAGCCTCTAGCCGTAGCCGAAGCTGGCCCCAAGATACTAGATTTGGTAGACAAGTAGACAGCTCAACTGTGACCATTGTTTTATTCCTCCTGGGACTTAATGATAAATTTACCTCTTTTGAATATAGTCTCACCAATTATGAAAAATGACCTCTTTGAATAATTACATACATGTCAAATAGAAATATCCTATAACCGGTACAAATGTTACTGCCCCCAAATAGTTATAAATCGGCGTTTTAGCAGTGTTTGGTGTACCCTCAACAGTTTTTTCAAAAACCCAAAACATTTTATTTTAATCAAGAAGAAAACAAGGTATGTCACAGATGAAAATGACACACATATTTTTGTGCTTATTATTTAAAGAAAGGAGAAACATCTGAAATCTGTTTGCTAACTACAGTATAATACAAATTAGCCTGCAGGCACCGTGTGTGCTGTACCCTGTCTGCTTGCCAGCCCTGCTTAGTCCCAACGTATTAATGAGCAAGTGCAAGTATTTGAACAATCAGCATTTCCGCATTTGCATGCAAACTCTCATGCTGTGTAATTATACACAGAGCTGGCACTCAAATTAATTAAAGCTGATTTCTCTGTGACTGCAAACTGGTCATATCCTCAGCTTTGCCTTCCTATGAAGTCATCACTCTACATTCAACGTGACACTTCTGTCCCTGGCATTCTTAGTAATGCTAATGTTCGACAATTGTGAATCGGGCAATATTTTAGATTGCAGCTGACAATGGCTGGGTGTTCTTGTGCTTTGCCTCTCCTCCCTATTTTTCTCCCTTCTGGTGTAAAGATAAAGAACAGCTTTTGAACGCTTGCTTTGTAATTATCTCAAATAATAATGCAAACAAATTACATATATTGTTTCAGTTGGTTCCCTCCCTCTTTTATGACTCCACCCACTTGATTAGTGCTTACAAACAATTCATCAAACTTAAAAAAATCTATTTGTTTGATAGTAGCAAACAATTAGTTTTGATGGCTTTTGTCTTAATTTTGAAAAGGCTTTAACAAACGGTGTTTTATTTTAATAGATAAGGATCTCATAATTCAGGATCAGAAAGATTAGGAGAGAAAGAAGCAGGAATGACTGCTAGATTTGATTAAGACTTCTTGAATCCTCATCAAACACGGCAGTATTGCAATGGAGACTATTATTTGCCAAAGAGATCCCTAAATGTTAACTTCTAGGGCAGAGGATTTCCTCAGCTCTTCCATAATAAAGCCATCACCCTTTGGTTTCTGGGTTCCTCTGAAGGAAGTGTTTCTGTGACAATTCCTTTGAAAAGACATCCTTAGAGCAATTAAGATATCATTATGCTTCTCTTTTCATAAATTTAGATCCCTGAGTACAGGTGGCTACTAAAAAACACTGTCATGTAGGGCCTGGGAGATGAGCTGCTTTGACACATTCCTCTGAAATCATTCCTTAACACTCAACTGCGGCTCACCACCGTCCTCATGTCTCCATATCCATTAGCCAGAAGCTGCACAGGTAGCTATTGCAGGGGCTGGATGTCTCTTTTTAGAGCAGCACCAAACAGTTCCAGCCTTCAAGTTCAAGACCCTGAAATATACTGCCAAGAAGATTGCCCCGGCAATCTCCATTTGAAAGGAAAGATCAAGCAGGGAGTCCCTTTATAATCGATCTCTAGTGATCAAACCAAGAGACATAACAGCCCTTACCTTATCAGTAGTACTTCTGGGTCCGCATAGAACAGCAGTTAGCAAGCTCCCTTCAAATTCCAGTTGGCATACAAGGGAGAAGGGAGTATTGGGTCTTTCCCGGAGAGGCTTCTGGGGAGATCACAGTCACTATTATTGTGATCTGAAGCCTGCCCTTCGGTCTTGTCATGAATTTCCTACGCAGACAGGTGTCATATTGGCATGAATTTTGTTGCCAAGTGCAGTTTAAGGGGTGGGCGTGGCTGTGATCAGGTAGCCAGTTCCACCTGTCTCTAAACCCTCGTAACCTCCTTTCAAAATTTCGCTCAGGTACCCAGTGACTTCATGAGTTACCCACGCACCGGGGCCGGCTAACAGAGGTGTGGGAACAGTATCGAGCTAAGCAGCACCGTCATTGTAGTGCACAATGCTCATCGCTACTGGCAAATACCTATTTGCTGAATCAGGATTGGGCTGCACTGAGCAGGACTAGGCAGTTCTACTGCTTTCTGTTTCCTTCCCTGTTTGTTTTTAGAAACCATCTCTTCCAATTAACCAGTTAGCAAAAATAGATTCTTTTTGATGTTCGTTCCCTAAAAATACAGCTTTTAGGAGCGTAGAGAATTACTACATCTTAACCTTTTTTTTTTTTTAAAGCCAGCACTTGCAAAACAAAAGGCAAAGAAAATTGGAGTTCCCCAAACAATTCAAATGAACATGACTGCATATGTTGTAACTTTCTGCTCTTCAACTTTCTGATAGCAAATCAAATACATCTGTTAGTTATGATTCTTTTACTTCTTATGGGAGAAGGATGATAGGAGGAATGTTCTGTAAACTTCTTAAGAAAAGGGGATCTCTTACACCTTGAGGAATAGTAGACAGCTGGGACTCAAGTTGTTTTTCTTTTTTTTTAATTAATCGTGGTATTTTAAAAATTGATTGACTATATATCTCCTTATGGATGTAGGTATAAATGGAATTCAGGTTTGCAAGTCGCATGATAAGATTTTAGAAACATTATATGTTTTATTAATAATTGTATGTGCAACATCATCACGACAAAATCTAGACAACATAGAGCTCAATAGATATATATGGCATGTCTTTGGCTTACAATTTCTACGCATTTTATCAATGTACTCTGGAAGTGGTGAACTGTTAATTTTTTCACACTCCTCAATTCCTCAGTGACACTTAAATCAAGCAAAATTTTCTTCTCTTTTGGGAGGAGGGAACTGATCTAAACTCAAATATGAAAGTTTGGCCCAATATCCCACCCAAAGCAAAAATTTCTTATTTATTTATTTATTAATTTTTATTTTTAAAAAATTTCTTATTTAATATTGCCTTTTCTTCAACTTGCCCCCCAACTAGCACAAAACTGACATGTACGTAATGATATTTAATAGATTTTTGCTAAGTAAATAGAGGTACATTTATAACTGTGTATGTGGACACTGTAAATGATACAAAACAACTAACCTGCAGACTCTTGAGTCTCCTTATACAGGGCTTATGCAAGGTCTGCATATAAATGTGAATGGTAATCATTCTCTAAATAAATTGAAATTAAATAACTTTGAAGAGACTACATTACTAAGTCTTAGATGATCCATTCTGATTTTAGATAGAAATCTTCCTTATTTTTGACCAATATCTTCCTGAATTGTCTATTCTTCGGTATGATTTTTTTCTGAAACCTCATGAAGCTTTGAGGATAAATTTAATCCCTATTCCACATGAAAGTTATTCAACTATTTGAAAAATGGCTATCATTTTTCCCTAAGTCTACTCTTTTTTCAGTCTGAACATTCCTTTAATCATTCTAATATGAGATGGCTTTTAAGGTTTCTCACCATATTGGATAGATTCCAGTTTGTCCATGTCTCTTCTAAATGTGGCATCAGAACTGAATGCATTACTTGAGACATGGTCTAATTATGCAAAGTACGTGGATACTGATGCCTGCCTTTTTCTGCACTGTATTTCTAATAATTTAGAATTTTATGAAGGCAGGAAATGCATTCTGAGAAGGGGTTGGCATCATTATCATATTCTTAGTTCTTGAACATTTACAAAACTAAAATGTTTAAACATTTTTCATGCCAAATTCTTTCTAATCCAGTCTCTTGCAACGTTTTCTTGTTTGTTGAAGTTGAAGTTTTGGATGGAAATAGAGGACTTTACATCCATCCATACTAGAGCTCATTTTTGGTACTCGCCATTGTTCTAATTTTTTATGGCATTTTTTGGGAAGATTTTATTTATTTATTCATGAGAGACACACAGAGAGTCAGAGACACAGGCAGAGAGAGAAGCAGGTTCCATGCAGGGAGGCCAATGCAGGACTCGATCCCCGGTTTCCAGGGTCACGCCCTGGGCCGAAGGCAGCATTGAACCATTGAGCCATCCAGAGATCCCTTGTGGCATTTATGAATCCTGATTTTGCTACCCAATCTCTTAGTTACTTATTTTATTTTGTGTCTTTATTGGAAAGACATTTGCATGGCTACTATGGGTCAGGCACTATGTCAAGCAGTGATGATACCAAAAGCAAGCAGACATGTCCACAGCGTAGCAAGGACACTGCCAATATAATTATTATGCCTGCCATGTTTTCTTTCAAATCACTGGCAAAAACAAACAAACAAATAAAAAAAAACAAAACACAGTTCTCAGAGATCTCTCTTCAGATTGACAACAATCACCCTTAGCTAATGGAAACTAAATTTAACACCTATAATTTTTATTGAAAACATATGTAAGGATAGGTAAAAAGCACTTCATGTACATTATATCATTTAAGAAGCACAACATCTTTATAACATAATTTTAATCCCTCATGACAATTGAGGTAATTAATGTTCCAGAAGTTTATGCAGGGACGCCCGGGTGGCTCAGCAGTTAAAGTGTCTGCCTTTGGCCCAGGGTGTGATCCAGGGCGTGATCCTGGGGTCCTGGGATTGAGTGCATGGAGCCTGCTTCTCCCTCTGCCTGTCTCTGCCCAACCCCCCCGGCCCCCCGTCTCTCATGAATAAATAAATAACATTAAAAAAAATCTAAAAACAAAAAGTTTATGCAACTTGCACAAATTTACACAGCTGATAAATTGCCTTCTGCTTGAACTGCCAAGGCTCTGTGACTCTGAAATTCATTCTTCATCTCCCTTAAAGAAGTAATTCAGCCATTTTTGGAAACTTTCTAGTATAATATAAATTAGTCTAACTTACCTTCTAGGAATGTATGAGCATTTTGATTACAAGATTTGCCAAAATTCAGTTATACTTTTATTTTTTTGAGAGTAAAAGTAAATTACTTTACCTGGAGCTACTTTGTTCCTAGTGAACCCATACTGATTCTTAATAGTCACTGACATGGCCTCAAAATGTTCACTTTTACTTTAATAGTTTTGTCTAAAGTTTGTTAGAGACTGATGTCAAACTCATTGGTTTGCTGTTCACAGAATCTTTTGTTTCTAATGAAATCAGATCAGCATAGACTCATCTTCAGTTTTCTTGATTCTTTCCCATTTTCCATGATACCTCAGAAATAATTGGCAGAGGTTCCATGAACACATCTGAAGTTCTTTCTTTCCTGAAGACACCAGAACATATGTAATTATCTGCTTCACCTGCTTTATTCTTGTAAAGTGAGTTATTGAAAGTAAAAACTGAATTGTTCTGCACCATGCTTCACATGTAGAACACAGTTTTAAATATCTGTTGGAAAAAAATGGACATAGCAGAAAGGGAAAAAAGTCCTACAATCTTGTCTTATAAGTAAGAAAAAAGACCCCTATTTTTTTTCCTCCTTGGGTGGAGCAACACTTACATCACACATGAATGGTTCTTTTGTTAAGGAAAAAAAAAAAATCTAGATAAATCTGGATGAGATATTCAAGTTGAGAAAGTCAAGGACCTTCTGGGCATAGCTTGATGGGCAACACGAGATTAAGGGAGGGCTAAATTTTTCTATAATTTGTCAGTCTGAGAAATGAGACTTGGACATGGGAAGAAGGGAAGAGATATGAAAGTGTAGTAATGTGAGGTGCTGCCCAAGAACATGGCAGAGGAACACAGGCGGGGAGGAATTCTGAAGCTGCTTACACACAAATCTCAAGACCTAGCTAGCCCAAGAGGTGATGTGGGAGTGATAATATGGGACAGAGTCTTTTACTTCAAGACAGTGGATGATCCCAATTTTGTAAAATGAGAAATATCCCTGAAAGAGGAAGGAGCTTCTATGTCATAACATTTATTATTCTAGTTTGAGTGGATAGTAGAAAATAATAAAGCCCTTATCTTCTTATAATATTCTACTGATATAATTTTCCCTAATTGTGCTTTTATTACACTGCATTTTAAGAACTGCATTAATTCCTTCATAGAATAGTATATATTTTTATTATATAGAAAAGCCTAAAATTATTTCTGGTAGGTAAGCCTAGAGAAAGGAAAATATGTTATCAAGAGAATGCAGAGTCCTCCAATATGAAAGACTCCTTAAAATGTTATTTTACTCTATCTAGAAAAGACTAAAGCATCAGTTTAATATGAATTTCATAGAAATAACCAAAGAATTGTCAGGAAATAAAAGGCTTTTTAAGACCACTTTTCCCTTAGAAGAACATTGTGTGTACGCATATAATATTCTTCTCAATATTCCTAAAATATTCTTAATAAAATAAATATATTTAATAATGAAACTAATTCTGATCGGGAATATAAAATAATTATATATTATATTATTAAAAGATATATATATATATATATATATACACATGTGTGGATATGTAACAAAAAATCACGATTTTTAATCAGTTTAAAAATTTGTTGCTGAGAATGTTTCTCTTTGGTAATATGCAATATTGGAAGCATCAGCACAGTAGTATTATGCTAATGCATTACAGCTGGAAGATGAACCTTGCTGAAAAATTCAAGAAACTGAATACTGAACAGTTAGTTGCAGAACGGCAATTATGAGACCTGGTCTGGTTTCATTATCTAAGATGAGTGAGAATAAAATGCAAAACTGAAACATAAATGATGCAAAGCATATTAGGTATTAGATTTCTTTTTTGTTTTAATTTTCTAAGTTTTCATTAATGAGTGCTTTGAAATATATGATCTTTTCTTTGATGCTGGCTATTTCAACGCAACGTATTATATGGGCTTATACGTTGTATCATAGTAACTCTATAGTTAACTTTTTTACTACTATGTGCCAGGTATTGTGCTAATCATTTTACATACATTGTCTCTTTTATTGCCATAGTTTATGAAGTAGATAATATTATCTCCTTTTAAAAGGGGGAGCAGCTGAAGCACAGAGATGTTAAGCAACTTGTCTAAGGTCACACTGGTAGCAAATAATGGAGCCAGGCCCAGAAGTCAGGGATAATGTGAAGACTGTATCCTGCTTATTTATTTTGCATCTACTGTGTGCTTTCTTTGTGTGCCTGCTGTGTTCTTAAGTGTTTTCCATATGCTCTATACCCTCATGAAAGAAAAAGCCATCTTTCTAAGTTATTTTGTAATACCAGCCAGTCCTTAATATCCTATTCAAAGTGAGTGCAATGCACACCTTATCTGTTAAGGCTAGCTCAAGGGTCAACTTATTTATGGATTTTGTTGATTTCATTGAACAGAGCTGTATCCCCCATACCCTGATCAGATGCCTGTATACACCCAAAATATCCACGGCTCTTATTTATTTACATATCTACTTATCTGCAGGGCCTACCTCGGTGTTGAAACGCAATGGCTGTTAACAAACATTTGTGTAATGAATCAATAACTGGGGCTAGCCCTTATCTTTTCTGCATCATTTTTCGACACATAATTTTCCCTGCCAGGCACCAATTTGTCTCCTGCTGGGGCAAAGCACAGTACTGCCTTCTCTACACTTTGAATTAATGTTTTCCCTGTTTACTAAACAAAAGTGGTAAGAAAACATGAGTTTCTCTGCCCAACCAAGCAGTATTCTTGATAAATATTTTTAAAAATACTGACTCAACAAGCTTTGTGTTGGACTACCCCATAGAGAAGTTGCCTAAAGTTTGACCACAGTGCCTGTCACAGATGGGGCTCAATTATCATTCTTCCCAAAAGTCTTTATTATTAAGTAAACTGATCCACAGTTTAAACAGAAGGAAGCTGTAATGTTTTCACCCCAACATAGACCTGGAAAGAAGAGAAAGTCAAATGCAGACTAGTGCATTGGCATTATACTACTCCTTGCTTTTTTTATCCACTCGTCTGACATTTATTGAATAAACGAGAGCCTGAGTAAATGATGACATGAAGAGAGGTGGGAAGCCGTGGGTGGGCTCTGAGATGGCTGCAGAGAGCAGGAGAACTTTGAGTGGAGCACCAGAATAAAGTTTAGTTAAAAGAGGGGAGAGTGGCTGGGGCACCTGGGTGGCTCAGTTGATTAAGTATCTGACTCTTGATTTCAGCTCAGGTCATGATGTCAAGGTGGTGAGATCAAGACCCATATCCAACTCCATGCTTACTGAGGAGCTTTAGATTCTCTCTCTCTCTCCCTCTGCCCCCCACCCCCTCCACTCTCTCTCTCTCTCTCTAAAAATCAATCAAACTTTTAAAAAAGAGAGGGGAGGGAAGTGGCAAGCAGTCAGTATGAAAAACATAAATAAGAGCACCAACCACATGGGAACATAGGGGCACATGTGCCCTTGGGTATCTGTTAGAAGTTCAGTGGAGCAGAAGGTTCTTGGAGTAGAGAAGAATGTGTTCGCCACATGGTCCAGCATGAACATTTTATGATTAAAAAATGCAGCAATAGACCTGTACTGGAGGCCTACCTCTGTCATGACTTCAAGACATGGTCTTATAAAAGTCTTTTTACACTATTGGTGCAAAAAAGCAAATACCTAAAAAGGCCCAGTAAGTCAAGATTAGTGAGTAAGGAGACTAGGAATAAGGCAACAGGAAGCAGTGTGCTGCGCTGCCATGGGGCATATAGGCCTACTACCCAGCGGTAGTAGAACTTTCAACTATTCTAGGTAAGTCAGCTATCCAAGATTTTATGTAAAGCCTCCCATTTTTAAAGTATGGGCAACTTGTTTAATGTTTTATTAAATATTATACTGGCAGAAATAATGCCTATTACCATTCTATAACACTGATGTAAATTTTCTATTCTATGAAATGAGTTGACAATACTTGCTCTATATTTCTCCAAAGAATATAAGAAAGATCAAATCACCTTGTAGATAAATACTTAGAAAATTATAATGTGCTATAGCAATTAAAATATCACTTATTATTAATGCCACAAATTCTCATTTTTTAAACATGCCACATTGTATCTCACTTTACTCCTCCTCATCTTTATTTTTATCTAATGGTAATCCAAAAAAGGAGCACGGCACACCACAGCCTGACCCCAAAGGAATGGATCTAGCTCTGCTGACTGCTGGGTGGAGATCAGTTGGCACATGTGTTAGCCCAACTGATTTGAGTTAGTGGGGTATCAGCTCTTCCTTTGGGCAGTAGGGTAGGTATAAACACTTCTAAAATATGTCATCTAATTTGATTACACTTTCATATATATATGAAAGCCATTTTGTCTAACCTACATAGCTTTGGATAATCAAAAGTCTAAAAAAGAAAACTAAGAGTAGACATTACCCAAACATATTGGTATGAGCTATCAAAATATTCTCTATTTTTAAATTATTATTTCTTTTCTACAAAGTAGAGATTCTTATGTACATACAGAGCTTTTGGCCAAAGTTTCGTTTATCCTTATCCAATTTGTAGGCAAAAAAAAAAAAACAAAAAACAAAAAAACAAAAAAAACAAGCAGAGCTGATACCAATAAATGCTAAAGACAGGTCCTAGAACTAAAGATAACACTTTGATGTTGGCAGGGCTCCCCACTTGAAGTCGCAGATTCTTTCTTTTACTTTAAGTCTTTAAACAGGATTTATCTCATTTGTCTAAGATGATTTGAGTGTGGTCCTGCCAAACAGTGACCTCTCCAATTTTCTGTGCACAGCCTTGTGCTGCTTGAGGGGTCTGTACAATTTTCATAGAATATATTCAGATTCTCTCTGGCATGTGTGCTCTTTTAAGAAACCAAAAATCTCATAAGCATCCCATAAATTTTACCCTGCTGCTGATTGGAACTTCTTCAGAAGCAGCACCAGAACAAGCAGGTCTTCTTTAAGTGTTTCTATAAAGACTTTATTTCAGCAGCTGTGGTAGAGGCTTCCACTGCAGGCGGCACAATAAGGTTTAGATTAAAAACGGGAAATAACCCTCTTGAAGTCGAATTCTGAATGTACCTACCAGCAAGAGTGAAATGAATCACATGTTTCCTGTAGGTGACATTTTACTCTATGACTTAAGGAATCTCAGCAGGAAAAGTGTAGGTTTGCCTAGAGAGGAGTGTAGGAAAAATTTACAAAGAAATGAAAAACCTAGAAATGAGGAAGGCAGCTTGCCAATTCTATGATTTTTAACTAGGAATGTTCAAAAACTGAGCCCTCTGTATAGATAGCCGAAACAACCTTTTATAGTTTTGGGAAATAGGGCTGCAACTCCATTTCATCCTCTCCAAGATAGCCCTGGATTTCATGATGAATAGAAGTTGGGTACTGAATTTTATATTCTGAATGAGGCTAAAAGCAAACTGAATATTGAGAACGTCAAATCTGTAGCATCTACTCTTGGTAGTCTGGGTCATCACAAGAGAGAACTGGAAGTACATGCCGGCTTCACATCAACCTGTTTCCCTACTCCTGTGAATAAGTTGGAGTCAAAGAAAAGTTGGGCACTGAGTGAGAAGAGCCTCAGGTGTTGGAGAATGGAAGAAGCAGGGACCAAGTCTGAGTTTCAGGTATCCACGAGAGATAGATCTCGTCCAAAGATAGGGTCTTATCGAGAACATGGAAGGGCCTCTGTGTGTGAAATCTCCAGTAGTACTATCCTCAGGAGAGTTGCAAAATCGCAATCTGATGGAACTTTAGGCAATCTGTAAGATCAAATCAGTCAAAAATAGCTACTTGGACTAAATCGCAAGCAAACTGGTTCCTCCTTGCCTTCTGGTGACCTTTCCTCCCATTCCACTCATGGGAGCCACTTCTGAAGGTCCATTCCTCCATCCTGTCACCCACACGGCCCCCTCTCCTGCCAAGTCTGCAGGTCCGTGGAATGGGACGGCAGACCAGACAGGTTTGGGTGTGGTATGGTTCTTGTCAAAGGGTCACAGTCATTTGTTTTTAACCTTTGCATTTATGTCTCTAAAGGAGGATGTACATGTTTTGCAGATCTGAAGCCTCATGTGTTATCCCCTTTTACAAACAGATCGGTCGGTTGAGGTTCTTTTCATAGTTGTTTTTGCCACAGGTCTGGGAACCTAAAGAGGGAGACGGTTGGATACTTCTGAAATCTAGAGGTACCTTAAATATAATAGGCATGTAACAAATACATGTTGAATAAAGGAACACATCTAAAGATTTAATAGCCTCGTAGATGCTCATTTAGCATAGTTACAGGTTAAAGATAAGGGAAGAATGATGATATCCCAGGGAAAGGAACCAGGCTGGCTTATAATGTGAGCTTAGTTCTAATTCAGACTGAGATTCATTATATGAGGAAGGCTGACAAGTCCCATAGTTTTAGTGAAAATCATTAGTCCAAGTAAGCTACTGTATTTCCTTTATACTAAATACGTATTTATATTCATTTGAAAGCATTCTGTATTAGGCATTAGGTCTTAAGAATTGGGGGGTCATAAAATCTTTTCGGGAATCCAAGGAAAGCCATGGACTCTCCCCCGAGACAAAAATGTACATTCAAAAAAATCTATTACAGAAGAAAAGACGACAAGAAACTTTGTTCACGAGTACCCTGAAGCTCATTCATGGAAAAAAATCTGTATCCCAGGTTAAGAATTTTTAGAAAGGCAAAGCCCTTGAACAATGACCTTCAGGGTCCAGAAGAGGGCTTTCAAGAAAAAAGCAACCAAACCAAAAAAAAAAAAAAAAAGGTTTATTTTTTAAGGTTTAGAACAATAGACTCCTATACAACATAATCACAAATTCCATCCATTCCAAGAGACTGAATTGAAAGAAACAAATGTGCACACGGAGCTGCCCCCTCTCTGTGGAGGTAATGGAATTTTCATGCACACCCCACAGGGCAGAAGAATTCAGAGGCGCTTGTTTAAGCCAGAAGACCAGGAGACACAGCAGTACTGGGGCCATTCCACACCGTCACCGTGTCACCTCCACAGAGACACACACAGTAGGCTCACTGTGCTCAAACACGGTAGACAAAGCGAAGGTATGAGGTCAGTGCCCTGGAAGTCTATCGTAAGCTTAAGATACTTCCCAACCAAATTAAAAGAGAAATTGCTGTCATTAATCACTCTCTGAATCCTTCAAATGTTTCTTCCTTGGACCTAAAATTTAAGCTGATTACCAGTCATTCCCTGAGATGCAAAGGGGGGGTGGGTGGAGTGGGAGGGATCTTGCAAGAGAAAACAATCTGCATCTCAGTTGTCCTTTCTGACCCCTCATCTCCCCTCTTCCCAGCAACTGCTTCCTTTCCCTAATAGTTTCCTCCTTGCAATGGCAGAAGAAACACACACACACACACACACACACACACACACACAACTGAACTTTCTAACTGAGCCAACTTCAAATTGCCGAACTAGAATCTGGAAGGTTGCTTTCTGAAACGCTTTTGTAGCCAAACAGATGTATTTCTAAATTTTACTTCACCTCATTCACTGGCTTTTCCTCCACTATATTTAGGATTCAATGCTCATTTCTTATCATTTTCCATTTCACTGCTTTTGTTTCACATGTGAGTAACTATAGGTCAAATGTACTCCAGACTATTCTGTTAAAGACATGTTAAAATCAAATAGAAACTGTATGATTAACGACATGAATCATCTGTTTTTTAAAAACAGGAAAGTAAACAAGTGCTTGGTGAAGCCCCACCTGCTCTGCTGCTGTTGTGTGCTGTGCCTATCATGAGGAAAACAATTCCCCCTTCTCAAGGCTGAACTAAAATTAGGCTCCACCTGCAAGATGTTAATGAAAACTTACACAGCTGCATTCCAGAAACAAGTTACCCAGATTGCTTTTGGAAAGCTCTGTGTAAAAGCAAACTTGTTAGCTCTTTGCCTAATTCCCAAAATGTAGTATTAATTTTAATGGCAATTATTAGCACAATAACCAACTGATAAGTAATCTCAAAATAGATCCAATATTATCAAATAGGAAATATACTGTAATTTTATCACACATCCTGCTGGGTTTAACCCCTTACTCACAAATGCATACTTCCTGTCTCTTTTTTGGCACTTGCGTTCAAACGGAAGACATGAGAAAAAGTGAAGTCACTGGAATGGTCTGCAAATAGTTCCAGTTTACATGGGGCTCCCCTTATCCACATGCTGCTTAATGGGAAGAAGAATGGGAAGCACATGCTTTCTTTGCCCTTGATTCCTTTTGCAGATTCTCAAGCTTTTTTTTTTTTTTTTTTTTTTTTTTTGAAGAGAAGCTTCAAGTCGAAAGCAAATCACATCAGACTCACAGTCACCCTTTTCTTGCAGATTTAAAATACAGTGGCAGGTCATACATTCTCATCACGGAAGGTGATCCCCCCATTCCATTTCCAGGTCAAGTCTTCATGACTCCATTCCGTAGACCAAAGGACTCAGTTTTGATCCCCATTACTTTTCCAGATCATACTAGAGTGCTTATCCTCCGAGCGGGAGATACATTACAGTTTAATTATTTACTAAAGTGTGCGTGTCAAAAATTAAAGAAGCTGTTATTTGGGGAGGGACGATCTCTGCCTTTTAAAAATCCCAGCCTTGGAAAAAAAAAAAATTCCTCTTCATCATTTCCTTTACTTGCAATTTAGTCTTATCAAAGGATCAGGAAATGCCTGCAGTTGTTCTGATTTGATCTATGTTCCTGATGCTGCATGTGTCATATAGCTCCTTAATATTTCCACAATTATACCTTTATAAAGGCTCCTTGGAACACTTTAAAAAAAAATTGTTTCGAACTCAAATAGGCCCAATTAGACCTCGAGCAGCAAATTCTGTTTCTGTTAGAGATTAAATAATGGAGAAAATAGCAATGCTAACAAGCAGGAGGCTGCCTTTCATTACCCTATCTGATTTCATTAGCCTAATTCACGCTTATTAATTATTGGTCGGATGAGATCATCAATGTAAGTATGCCAGCCTCATGATGGTTCCATTTGGGGAATAGCCGGTCTTTTTCAGGACTTCTGCGTGGCCCTTGGATGATGACTCCCATTTCATTTCCTTTTTTTTTTTTTAAAAAAATTCTTTTATTTTTTTATTTTTTTACTTTTATTTTTTATCGGAATTCAATTTGCCAACATACAGCATAACACCCAGGGCTTCCCATTTCATTTCCATTTCAGGTTGCTGCCCAAGTCAATCAATGTATCTGAACCGCCTAGGAAAGCAACACGGCCGGAGTAAACATTTTGTTTACCCCACAGCCCTGCCTGCCACTGTCAACAAAGGAATATAAAAGGAGATTTAAGTTTTCGTTCCTAGATAGTGAACCCCTGTGTGTTTCTACAATGCAGGTCATTACAGACGCGGCTGCCCCCTGAGATGGAGCAGTTCAGGCGCAGGATGTAACACGGGGCTGCGGGCCGCAGCGTGGCTGTGGCCTGGGCCCCTTAGAGAACTTGCATTCGCTGTAGGAGCCCAAGGGAACAGTGCATCAAGGCAGCTGCACTGCCCTAGTTCATGGTGTAACTTTACACTATTTTCCCTTTAAGTCGCTACTAATCCCTTGGGTTTACATGTTTTTGGGGCTGCATCAGAGAAAAGCAGTGTGAAATTGCCTGAAAGCCTCCTTATAAATAAGACTTACGATATAGACCAGCTCTGTTGATGAAAAGACTGAGAGAAATGCCCTTGAGGGCCCCAAGAGCCATTTTACAAGGTTCCCACTGTGATTTTTTTTTTTTCTTTTGGTCTCTATCTGACTGCTAAGGAGAAATTACTAACTAGGTTAAAAATCTCACTGGCCCTAAATTCAGTTAGAAACGAAGCCTCACATTCACATAAATCCTGTCTCCCTATTTACCAACCAGTACTGCCTGTTTAAACTTGATCTTGTCTTTCTAAAAGAGATCTCACTTCTTTTGACAAAGAGAAGAAGGAGAAAGCAAACAGAGCAGGAAATTGGGATGTCGGAGATGAGAACACCAGCCGCAGGTGCCAGGGGCCCTGGATCTGCTTCCTAAAGGATGTGCAAGGCACCAGGGTGAGCCATTTACATGTTTCATCGTCTTAGGTCAAGTCTTTGAAGAATTATTGTTCCATTTTAAAGACGAGGGAACTGAGGCCAGGAAATGACAAACCCATTCATTTAGCATGGGAGTGTCTTACTTCAAAACACTCATGCCTCTTGTCTTACTGCCAGTCAGAGAATCTAGAGGAAGAGTCCCTCCTAGCAGAGAGGACACGGAGGGACAACAGAGAAACCTCTTCCCTCATTGTTCCCTTGGGTTCTTCAGTATCACTGGTGGATCTCTCCTGTTCACTCTTATGCTTCTGGAAATTGGTCTGACTTCCTACCCTATTCCTTTTTATGAAAACACCAGCTCCTCTTACTCCTCCCATTTCCTAACACTCCGTCCTGTCCACCCCACCCTGCCGCCCTTTGGTTTTCCTACTCTCTAAATCCTCCTACAAACAGCCATTTGGAAACAATTTCGAGGTCCACCTACTTTCCTGTGCATCTGTCTTTTGTAATTTAGAGGTTAGGGACTGTGTGTTTTCCACTTGTCATGTTTATGCCTCATACTCTGTGGGTACCTAATAAATGCTGAATAATAGCAGCTTTAAGACAGTGCAGAACCAGAAACACAGGTTCTTATGTTTTAGTATTTCATCACCAGCAAGGAACATTTATTCACTGTCAGCACTGCGCTAGGCACTACATGAGGTTAATTAATGAAGCTGGGCTCCTCCAGTTGTGCAGCAAGACATTTTACTTTTCTCTCTTATTTTCTTGACAAACAAAAAGAAAGAAGGAAAGAAAGAAAGAAAGAAGAAAGAAAGAAAGAGAAAAGAAAGAGAAGGAAGGATTGCCATAGAATCTTCTCATTAAAATCCACAGCATCCTAAAAGATAGAGATACTTTTTTTTTTCTTTTTTAAAGACTATCCTTTATGGCAGTATTGGTTTATGGTAATTGCATGGAAATACTAATTTTGGGAAGAATTAAGTTTCTAGCTTAAATGACTCAGAACCTCACCCAACAGAACAAATTTATATAATATCAAAAAGTATAGAAACTCCCTTTGGGCAAGGGGCAATTCTAGAAGGCTCATGAATTCAATGGCACCAAGAGTGCCTACCCTAGAAAGAGGCTGCCAAGCACATTTGTTGGCTCTCTTGTTGGTGAGAATGGCTTCTCCGAATCTCAGCACAGGGCGAGCATTGTTCCCCGCCCCCCAACCATTGAAGCCTGGGTTTTCAGTCCAAATGCATGGTAACCACTGGTCCCTGGAACTTCAGATTCTATCCCTGCTGCAGCACGGCTGACCGTTCTCCAGGAAAACAGCTTCCACTGGGGCTGAGCTGCTGCCACCGGCTTGAAAACTCCCCGCTGCCCATCACATCCTTCAGCACTTCAGTACCCCAAACCTCAAGGCACGCTAGTGCTCGCCACCCGAATACTAAGCTGCTGGTGAGTGTGATCATGCACTGGCAACCCCCTCACTATTTTGCAACCTGGGTGAATGGAGAAATTGAGGGTCACTGTTCAGACCAACTGACATCAGGGCAGAGGTAGTTTTTGTAGACAGGGGAACGAAGGTGCAAAGTGTGCTGAATTGAGAACTCTTTGAGACTCGGTAATGAAGCCATATATAAACATCAGGTGCTGTTGCATGCATGTCTTGCTTCCCTTGGTGCCTGCATGCACAAATCTAAAATTTGTGTTTTCTAAGAATGACAAAAATACTTCTGGGTTCATGCTGTGTCTAAATAAGCAGAATAAATTGAGATATTTATAGGTGAAACAGTTTACGGGCAGCCCGGGTGGCTCAGTGGTTTAGCCCCACCTTTGACCCAGGGCCTGATCCTGGAGACGAGGGATCAAGTCCCACATCAGGCTCCCTGCATGAAGCCTGCTTTCCCCTCTGCCTGTGTCTCTACCCTGCTCCCCCCCGCCCCCGTCTGTCTCTCATGAATAAATAAATAAAATCTTTAAAAAAAAAAAAAAAGGTGAGACAGTTTAGGCCGAAGATTCATTTGCTTGTAATACCAATATAATTGACTCAAAAGTTGTTTTTGCTTTGTTTTGTTGTGGTGGTTGTTTTTTTAGATTTCCCTAAGTAAAGATCTCAATCCCATTTCTTTTGGTGCCCTGTGTGGACAGAGGCTACAAATATACAGTAAAAAAAAAAAAAAAAAATGGCATTTGCAAATTTGGAACATTAATTCCATGAGCAGACCTATTGTAACATCATTAATTGTTTTATTGTTGTTCCCAATCATTAATTTGGTAACTATTTATCAAATATTACCTACCGCATTCTTGGCTCTATGCTATACAGTGGAGCTCATAGTCCAGTGTAGAGACAGACATGTAGACAAGCAATTAATAAAATATGGTGTGGTATAATGGAAATAAGTCCTACAGGAATGATAAATTCTTCCTATGTGCTCTGAGAGGGTGACACGTGGGAGATGACATTTCAGCTGTGTCTTAAAGATGAATAGTTGTCCACTGTCAGAGGGTGGGAAAAACATCATAGGCAAAGGGAACAGCAAGTGCAAAGATACGAGTTGATGGAAAATTAGTAGTGTGTTTATTACATAGAGTATATAATAAGTAGAAGATAATGTGGAACGACCTAATCATAAATGCCTTTTTTAAAAATAACTCTAGGTAAATTAAATTCTGTTCTATGGGCATCAGGAAGTCATGAAGAGTTTAAAGCAGAAAGTAATGTATTTATATTTATTCTGCTAGAAAGAATTCTGCATAGAGAATGGGTTGGCAGTAGTTGAGTCTGTAAGTAAGGATGAATTAGATGGTCATCATTTTAGTCAAGGCATAAGGCAATGAGGGTGTTTACTTGGGAAATGTAAGAGAAGATGAAAAAGATGTAATCTAGAGATAGGAAGTAGAAATGAAGGCCTTGAGAGCTAATACAACTAATACAATATGTGGGAGAGAAGAGTTAACTCAAACAGTTGTCTAGACTGTGGTGCTCTTACAGGGTAATTATATTAACATTTTCTTGTCTTCCAAACATTTTAGGAACTCTAATGAGTTATTTCCATGTGTTAGTTTATTCAAATCTCACAATAACAATGTGACATAAATAATAGGGAGTTTTATCAGTATTTTATATGGAACTGAGGATGGGTGAGACAATTGCCTAGTGTCCCAACTAGAACACAATGGAGTCAGGGTTGGAATCCAAGTCCCCTAAGAGCCAGTGTGTTCTCCACACATTTCTGTAATCCTATAGGTAGCATTAATGAGATTTCCCTGTTAAAACCTGATCAGTTTTGAATCAAAGTAAATCACAGAGTTGACTAATGAGTGTTGTGACAAATTTAAGACTTTCATTTTGAGTGAAATCATTTCTTTTTTCTAAAACTGGATTATTTTATTATTACTTTTTTGATTTTTAAAAATTTGAGATTTTTTCCCCCTGCTAAACAACACCACAACAGAAAATAAAACCTAAACTCTTATTAATGGTTTGTAGTAAAGAAAAAAAATTGACGTCTCTTTGCTAAGGAAAACATTTTGCCATAAAGGGTTCTGCTATAAAGATGACGCCTAATACATGGGTAGAATAATAGGTTTTCAAATAGCTAATCACTTGATTTGAACTCATTGGAGATTTGACTTTCAGTATTTCAACATTACTGATTCAAAGTACTTAGGAAAATATGTTATCAAATAAGTGTATTTCTTTAGTTAGCTGAACAAAAGTTTCTTTTTTCCTAACAAGCACAGTGGGCTTTTATTTATTACACAATGGGTTATTAGATGGGAAAAAATAAGCTGTGTTTTTCATGCTGAGGCCACTTAATTTTCCTCAATCACTTCCATTTCTCAGGTTATCTCATTCTAAATGCGGTGGGTGCTATATTTCCCAGTATCTTCTTTTGCTTTTGTGGTGATGGGGGAGGTATTCGTTTGCATGAGCTAGTTGCACCTGGCCTGAAATCTGTGAAAGAGAATAGGATGAAAAAAAAAAAATGACATGGCCTCCAGCACTTTCTTCTTTCTTTCTTTTTTATTTTATTTTATTTTTTTTATTTTTCATATGAAACATTTTCCTGCAAGGATCTTCTATATACAGTTGGAGGATGCTTTTGATATGTAGATCAAGCAAAATGGTAAATACATAGCCCTCTCTTTTCAAACATTCCCTTATTCTACAATGTGCCTGTAGTGTCACTTTCTTTGATTTCCATGAGGCTTGCCCTTGGGTTTGCATTGTAACTTGGTATCTTTCCATTGTCCCTTACCACAGAAAATTCCTTTTAAGAAACTACATTCAGAATGTAATCCATCAAGCTTTAGCTCCTCTTTCTCCTTCCTTCTGGAAGATTTAGTGACTAAGTCTTTGCTTTGATTTTCTTTCTCTGACTTTGAGGGTTCTCACTTTCTCTTCTAATTGCTACAATGTGGTGTCCCCTTTTGCTTGGGAGTAAACAAAAACAGAAACACTCAATGAAGAGACAAACAGGCTCAGGAGCTCACGTGCCTGACTAGCTGATGGATGGCAAAGCCTGGCCGTCAGGAACAAGATCTTCCCACCACACCACGCAACCTTGATTTCAGGATGGGCTCTCTGCCAGGCACAGTGATAAATGCTTTACATGCATTAGAATCTTCCAATCAACCTACATAGGCCTTGGTATCATCTCCAATGTTTCAGATTAGGGAACTGAACCTAGAGGAGATGAAATATCTTTCTCAAGGTTATTGAACTAGTAAGTGATAGACCTGGTCAGTAAACCCAAGTTTTTCTCATTTCAGTGCCTGAATTTAAATAACTAATTTATGTATTTTTTTCCATCGGAAAGTCTCTTCATGCCGCTGTAAAGGAGATCTCTGAATCGGAGGAGCAGATTATCATTATACCATTGCTGGAGTTCTAATACTTCAGTGAGCATATTTTCTCTGATGCCTGTGGACTTGTTAACAAATTTCTAAAAATAGGGAAAATGGAAAAGTTGCCAAGGTCACCCATTAAAAGAAAAATGAAAGCAGAAAAGAAAATATATAAACCTATATATTTTATTGCAATAAGTGAAAGTTAAAACTTGAGTCAGGGGTTAAGCAATAATGTTGGCTTTGCTGCTCTTTTGGCCTGTCTTATTTAGTGTCCTATAATAATAAAAGGTATACAGAAATGATTGTTGGATGTGTTTCTTGTTTTTTGGGTGTTTTTTTTTTTTGAAGATTTTAATTTATTCATGAGAGACACAGAGAAAGAGGCAGAGACACAGACAAAGGGAGAAGCAGGCTCCCTCAGGGGAGCCTGATGCAGGACTCAATGCTGGGAGTCCAGGATCAGCCAAAGGCAGATGCTCAACCCCTGAGCCCGCAGGTGTCTCCCATTGGATGTATTTTTTATTTATGTGTTGAGTAGTACACTATTTTTGCAAACTACAAATATTATTTTGAATGCTAATGGAGGTATCTTAACGTATCAGCTGTCCTGTGAGCTAAATATTGAGTATACATGATTCTATTTTCAAGACAAGAGAGGTAAATGCTCCATGAATTTTTTAAAATAAGAAAAACACCATTAAAATGTTTAAAATGTCCATATTAAAGAAATTCATTAGACACAAACATATTTTAAAATGTAATTTTCTCTTATCCAAATTGTATTCAGGGATGCCTGGGTGGCTCATCGATTGAGTGGTTTGGCTCAGGGCCTGATCCTGGAGTCCCAGGATCGAGTCCCACGTCAGGCTCCCTGCATGGAGCCTGCTTCTCCCTCTGCCTGTGTCTCTGCCTCTTTCTCTGTGTCTCTCATGAATAAATAAATATCTATTAAAAAATTGCATTAAAAGTTAAATTTTGAAATATTGCCAGGGCTCTAATACTTTATAATAATCATTTACCATTGGTTATTTCTTAAAAAGTCAATATGATGATTCGGTGATCTAAATGAATTCATTCACAATGCACTCGTCCGTAGTCATTGACAATTGGAAAGATTCAATCCAAGCATTATACACTATACCTTTATTATGAGAAAGCACTGGGTTATGCCCTGTTGAAAAATAATAAGAAAAAATACATTTAAATAAATGTATTATATTTAAATTTAAAGCAATTAAATATGTTAAATAAGAAATAAGTAAGAAATAATGATTTCTGTTCTCCAGGAGCTCACCTTTTAGTACCAAATATATCTAGTTGCACTCCACAAAGATTATATAAAGGACTCATTATTAGAGGTGCATAAGTTCTGCAGTCAGAATACAAGAGAGTGAGAGAGTAATTCTGACTAGAGGAATACAGATCTCCTGGAGGAGAAGGGATTTTACTGGTCTGCAAAAATGGATAGGATTTTGAGAGGTAAGTGTGATTCTGAAGATAAAAAATGGGCACTTAAAGATCATGTAGCATTCCTCCGCTTAAGCATGTTTTTGTCTCATTGAAAAACAAAACAGATACATTTCTTGAAAAAGATAGGTATTTGTGTCCTGAAATGAAATTTTAAATGGTGGCTATCTTTTGTTTAAATGCCAGAAAGAAGATTTTTTTTCTTTCTCATTATGTGAAATAAATAAGGGTAAAAGCTGGAAAATTATAAAAGTCACTTGATTAAATGAGGCAAGCAAATAAATGCTTTCTAAAGGTCTCAACTCAGTGTGCTCTTTCCCTGAGGCTAGTTGGAACTAATCCACAGTCACAATTGCTCCATCATATGGGTGGCCAGTCAATGTGGTGCCAGTAATAAAATGTGTAATCAACTTTCACATGTTTTTAGACATTCCCAAATCACTTTGATCATGACTAACAAGAAAACTGCCATTTCAGTTAATAATCTATAAATTCTCAGGGGGAGGTTGAGCCCACTACCCAGCGGAATATTTCCCATTTTATTTTAAAAATGGAGAATAACACAATCTAGAAATATATTTATCCTTAAAACGTTAGTCAATTTTCCATTATGTAATCTTCGTTAATGTTAACTTTTTAAATTGCCATTTCTCACAAGTCCAGGGATCTTGATCATTGAGATTAAGTTGTTTTAGAAAACATATGTACTTTAGATTGCACTTCATCTGAGTAAAACGAAAAGTAACAACTTTAATGACAGCTTCAAACCTGCTTTTAGCAGTGCAACCTGTGGCATCATTGTCCTTCTTCATGTTATTGAATTTTGCTCAATCCAAGGAAATATAGTTATTACGGAAAAGAAGATACCAGAGTAAAATCTCTCTAACCCAAGTGCTTTTTTAGCTGTGAAGACGTTCTTAAATATACATCCGTTCCATGCCACAGGTCCCAGTTAACACGAGTAGTTAGAAGTGTACCAAGAGCAGCATCCATCCAAGAAAGCAACATATAAGAGCTTGTTGAGAGCAGAGAATGATTTAGAGAGGGAAATTTCAGAGAAGTCAGCTGTTTAAATCTAATCAAAATTTCTTTTCTACACCAAGAGACATTTAGTCTTCCATTGACTCTAATATGTATCTCAGAAATCTGAAAGGTTTTAGAAAGCTGCTACAGCAACACTTGAGAGCCCAGTTCAAAGATAAGACATGGTGTCATCACAGATGTCAGATAAATATGGAGGAGGAATAGGTATGAGAGGCTGTTGACTGGGACATCATGGGAGACAAGAATCTTAAGAATGATAAATGTAAAAGCTGTGTCTTTTAAACTCATGCTACCGTGTGATTTTTCTTTTTATACTCACTATTAAAACTTGCCTCCCAAAGATGTTCATATACGAACACACCCATACACAACTGAAACCACTAATATTCTCCTAGGCCTTGCTACTTAAAACGTGGACTACAGACAGATATGGCCTGGGAGCTTGTTAGAAATGCAGAATTTGGAGCCCCACCCCAGATTTACTGACTCAGAATCTGCATTTTTACAAGATGTCTGGATTATGGTCTTGGACATTAAGTTTGAGAAGCACAGACTTAAAAGCGAGTTTTAGAAGTTGCACAGCCCTCTCATCCTTAAAACCTATGCATCTTCTATTTCAAACCACCATGGATTTCCCCATTATTTAAGGCAGTACCGTTTAGTGAGTGGTTAGTAGCACGTGTTTCCCTGTCCAAATGGCCTGAAGCCCACTTCCAGGGCCAATTTGGGCCTCCTTACTGGGTCAGTCCTCCTAAGGGTGTGGCTGTCTGGGGTGAGGGCAGGGGAGAGGTGGAGGCTGGACATATGCTTGGCAGGCCCCTTGGCCTCCTGAACAGAGCAGGGGCGGGAAGGGGGTAGGGCTGGTCCCAAGTTCAGTCCTCCATTTATTTCTTGCTCAGGCCTTGCATAGGTTTGGGAGGATGGTTAATTATTCAAAATCAATCTGTGGCTGTAAGTTGATGACTTTATAAGATAAAGAGTCTAGTCTTTAGAAAAAATTGCTTGCAATTCCTTCCATCCCTCCTTCTACGGCCCTGGTTGGCAGGATAACAGGTGCTAGTCCTGATGCCATGCCCTTCCTTCTCATCTATTTTCTCTGCTTCCATTCACACTATTGCTAGTGTGGCACCGCTGAGAGCGACGTTTCCTTAGAGACTCACATGTACACTCGGGCTTCCAGGCTCTGTGCCAAAGGAGTCTGACAGTGACACAGAGGACACTACTTTCCTAGATATACAGGCACAGCTCCCACTGCCATCGGTGGGAGTTCTACAATCAGACTGAGAGCAGAGTACAGCCTAGAATTGGAGATTTGTCCTCAAGGTAAAGCAGCGTTAAGTGGCTGGTTCCAGAAGAGCCATACTCTACAATTAAATAACAAATGCATTGAGAATTTAGGGAAGAATTCCCACCAAGTTTTAGAAAAAGCAAGTGACAGTAAGTTGAAATACAGCCAGTCATCAAAGGAATTTTTAAGATTCCTTGAAAGAAATTACATAGTAAGCTAACGGTTTACTAAGAGGTCTTTAAAATTAGCCATTTGACCTAGTTGGAAGATTCTGGAAATGAAAATTTTCTGAGCAGTACATGCTTTCCTTATATGCTCTTGTCTTCACCGGGCACCCTTAATTCCAGCCCCCGTCCAGGTCTCAGCTGAAATGGGAAGCCTTCCTAGATTAGCTTAGGTGCCCTCTTGTAAGTGTGCTTAGAGCAGCCTGCATTTCTTCTTCAGGGCACTTCTTCAGTCTAATTAAATGTTTGGGCAATCGTGTGTTTTCCATTTGTCTCTCCAAGTAGACTGTAAGCTTCCTGAAGACAAAAGCTATGTCTTTATAATTATGTGCCTGAAACACACTGGCCACGCCACGTAGACTTGTTCAGTAAATTTACATTTTGTAGCCTGAATGTAAACTCCGAAGACCCGTCTAATAGAACACATCCACCCAAGGTTACAGGAACCTGCCGGACCCTCATCCAGACCTACTTACTGTTTAGACACAATTCAGGGGATCGTATCTGTCTTCCTAAACTACGACACCCCCAAGTAGCAAACTAGAGAGAAAAAGGGAGGAGAACAAAGAGGGAGTGAAAAAAGCCAACTCGATTGACAGTTTCACAGAGTGAGAGGACAGACGCTTCAAATAAAAGAACTAAAAAAAAACACAACAATAACAACAACAATAAGGAGAATTAAACGGTGTGGAGCCATTATCAGGGACAAGATATTGCAGAGGGGACCTTGTAAAATTTCAGAATCCCACGATTACCGTTGATAATTAAACGGCTCCATTAGAAAATACAGGAAAAACTGTATTCCATCTATGTTCTTTAAGGAAGTGAATATTTTGGAAAACTCTTTAGAAATAAGTGCTCTAAAAGCAAGTTTGTAGCATAATAAAAATAAGAGTAGCCATTATAATGCATTTTAAAGTTTATAGAGCCCTTTTCTGTGTTTTATCTCACCTGGTTTTCATAAAAAATAGAGGGGGTTAACTGCAATTGTCAGAAAGATTGGCTTGTGTGGAACATCACATTCTGGGGTGAAGCTGATAAATTAGGCTCTACTGCAATTTTCTCATCGGATATTATTAATATTTTTTATTATTATTATTTAAATATTTTATTTGAGAGAGAGAGAGAGAGAGAACGAAGGAGGGGAGCAGAGGGCAAGGGAGAGAGACAGATAGATTCCTCCCTGAGCGTGGAACCCTCAGTGCGGGGCTTGAGGAGGGGCTCTCTCCTAGGACTGCGAGGTCATGACCTGAGCTGAAACCAAGAGTCAACAGACTGAGCCACTGAGGCGCCCCTTCTCACTGAATATTATAAGGAGTATTTAGATGTTGATTTTTTTAAAAAGAATTGTTGAGATTTCGTTATGATTTCAAAAAGTTTTAAAATCCAACTTTTTTTTTCCCCAATAATGATTTACTGAGAGTTAGACAGTATATTTAAATTAAGTTACCTAAATCTTACAACGGAGGTGCATAAATAATATAGAATAGATCTTATACATATGCAATAGATGCAAATTTTATTATTTACAATATCTTAAAAGTAGATGTGTCCTGGACATTAACTTATAATTTTACATTAATTATGCCCCTGTATGTTGGCAATGCTCTTTATAGAATGCTGAATTTTACAAAAACTAAACACACTCCCATACACCCTCAAAATCACATTTACTTTAAAGTATGTTAGGAATGCAAAAGCATATTTTAAATTTCCACATGTTGGGGATTCCTGGGGTGGCTCAGCGGTTTAGCGCCTGCCTTTGGCCCAGGGCGTGATCCTGGAGATCCGGGATCGAGTCCCACATCGGGCTCCCTGCATGGAGCCTGCTTCTCCCTCTGCCTGTGTCTCTGCCTCTCTCTCTCTCTCTCTCTCTGTGTCTTTCATGAATAAATAAATAAATAAAATCTTCAAAAAAATAAATTTCCAAATGTTGTTAGTATCCAGAATTGCATTTAATTTTTTTTCTTGAAATAAAGAATAATGGCAACTGCATAAAAGGTACAAAGTATGTCAGAGATGATAAGGAGAACTTGTTGACAGACAATAGACAGTCCCAGGAAAGTTGTTTCATCAATAGCAGCTGTTACATTGCAATATAAAACTGTCTTTATATAAAATGTTCACTTTATGGTTCCTTCTACAGGAGATCAAAAATTAAATATATACAGGAACATAATTAGAGAATTAATGGCCAGAGACCATGCACAAAGGGAGAGATTTCCAGGAAAAAAATGTGTTATAAGCAGTTTTTTAATGACTATGCTTTAAAAACAAACCTGAATTATAACAACAATTGTTCTCTTGTTGTGTGAGAAAGGTCACATTAAATAATTCCTCTCTGATTTTATCCACCCAACAGCATCCACCCAAGCAGGGACAGGTTTTGCCTCTTTGATTTGCTAGTGCAGTGATTATAACACAACCCTTTCTTTTTATAGTTATACAGGTAATCAAGGGCAAAGAATATCCAATCACTTCTTTGTAATGTTATAAAGACCCTTGTAGGAATCTTTGCATTCTGATTTCAGTGTGTGCACTGTTAAATAGATAGAGCTGCTTTCTAGCTCTTTCCTTTTGGTTTTCAGACTTCTCTTTCCAGATCTCACCTAGTCAACATTTTGTTTTGTTGTCAAGGATACAGCATATACATTCTAAAAGCAGAGACTTGCTTTTTGCCACAATTAGAGGAGCATCCAAATCCAATCCCTAGCATTAGGTCTGTCCAGTCACAATTTTTATGGCTCAGTCTGAACCAAGAATGAGATTCCAGACCTCTGGGATTAAGCATGGTGAAGCTTTCCATGAGCTTCCAAACCTTCTCTTTGGTAACGAATAGTGAACTGCTTGAACTCCAACTGGGTTGTCATATGTTTTATTCATGGACCATCATAGGAGCCGCCAAACAGATTATCATGTTTACATCAGGCCTCCTTGGAGAGGGAAATTCTTTAATAGTTGAACTAGCAGGGTCAGTCAGTACAGAGATGCCTGCGGGCGACCAAATAATAAATAAATAAAGAAAATAAGAGAAGAAGAAATGAAATCAAACATTGAGAGTTTAATGATGTCCTTCAGCAGTCACCAATCGATATGTTTTTATCTCTTGCTGAAAAGGTTATATTAAGGTTCCATCATTTTAGTAGTTTTATTTACTTATTTACTTATTTATTTACTTATTACAGAAGTGCAGAGATGCAGGGGGCATGGAAAAGTGCAGAGTCCACAGAAACCACTTCATTCAGTTGACAAACCTTTACCATGTCTATTTATGGTATTGCTTTTTTTAAATTTTTTTTTTTTAAAGCAATTTGGCCTTTTTCAGTAAGCTGAGTGCCACATGGAGTTGTCCTGTTGTTTCTGCTGGAGGTAAATGTACTTTAGCAGATGTTGTGACATGCAGTAACATTTCCTTTTCTTGAGAGTCTAATTTCAAAATTGATTTTAAAAGGCACGTGACATTTTGGCAGGGCAATCGCTTTCCTAGGTTGTGCTTGCTTCTTTGTCTGTTTAGGGATTTTCTACAACCTTCCCTTACTTAGCCTGACCATTCAGCTTTCGGCAGGAAACTTCTCTGATAAGAAAGGAACCCATGAGCTAACAGATGAGATCATTATTCACAGGAATTCTTTCCTTTTAGTTCGGCTGACTTCATGATGTGTCATAAGGAGGGGTTACGTTGAGCACTCAAAATATCACAGGGTATCCTGGAGGTTATTGTTGTAAACTAGACCCTCCACAGGTTCATAAGGCAATTACGTGGTGTCCTAGAAATGGAAGGTACCTTCAATATCTCCGTGTAGAGGAATACTTGCATAGTTGTTAATATTGGGGGTTTCTGGATATGATTTCTCATTCAGAGGTTTGGGATTTATAATATCCAGAGGTTATACAGAAATAATATGATATTTGTGTAACATATTTCTTAAAGAAATATCAACCTCCATTTCGTAGACTAAGACTAATAAGGGTGGAAGACCCAACATTAACTCTGGCTACTTATTTTGGTGACAAACATAATTGTGTGAAATATGACATTTTAAAATTGGAGTTGGGGTTAGTAATTCCTTCATGAGAATTTATTGCCTACACTGCTGCTTACAAAACGAAGCGCCTCTCGGCTTCATTATTAATTTACTTAAAGAGAATGATTAAAAAGGATCAAATGTTTTATCATTTGTATAGAAAGCACATGAGATATAATTTAAAGGAAAATGCTATTTATATGCTAAGATACTTCATCTGTGATTGCCAGATACTTAGGGTTTTTCTGTAATAAACTTTCGCATGTCACTACCTGGCATGGTTTCATGAACTATGTTTACGTGGCTAACTCTACTGATTCTTAATCAGTTTACCCATCTGTCTCTGAAGATTTATTTTACAATTTCACACAAAGTTCATTATGAATCACTTTCTTCTCTATGTCATCACTGTGCCTTGGTCAACTCTTTCTTATTGTCTGAGCCACACAGTATTTATTTTAATTATTTATTGACATTCCTCCCCTCTCGAACTATGATATACTTAGGGGAGGGCCATTGTCGGATTCATTTTTTATTGTATTCTTACATCAACTTCAGTACCTGGTACAACATAGTGACTCGATAAATACATATGAAATAAATAAATGTGGATTGAACATCACATATATCAAATACATTTCAGACTTAAGTTCTACTCAGATAAATATCGTAAATGAATTAAATGAGCTTAAGCAAAGACAAAATATTTACAGACACCTTAGGACTGTAAAGGGACAGAGAATAAAATGATAATGCAATACTATTTTTCATGGACTGGGATGAAAGTAGTTTCTTTTTTTTTTTAATCAAGATTTTATTTATTTATCTATTTATCTATCTATCTATCTATTTATTTATTTATTTATTTAAGAGAGAGAGAGTGTGTGTGAGTGAGGAGGGTGGGCAGAGGAGCAGAGGGAGACAGATAAGCAGATTCTGTGCTGAGCGCAGAGTGTTGAGCCCGACACAGGACATGATCACAGGACCCCCAAGATCATGACCTGAGCAGAAATCAAGAGTCAGCTGTCTGACTGAGCCATCTGGGTGCCCCAATAAAAGTAGTTTCTTAATTGCTCAATTATTTGTGGCCTTAGAAAGCTTGACAGAATTTGGAGGCTTAGTATATGTTCTTTTCAATCATTCTCTAGTAAGCAAGGCAATCACTGAGAAATGTCTTGAATCTATGCCTGGCTAGGGAAACTCTGGATAACTGAAAGAATTTGATTCACAAAAAGGCTTTACCATTCATGGAATGTATATTCTAATCACTACATGCTGTTTTTTTTTTTTTTTTCTTCTTTTCTTTTTAAGCACTGCTTATTTTAGAAGGAAGCACATCAACATTACTATAGTGAAACCAGAGGGGAATTACAGGTTTTTCTGCTTGAAGATTTTTTTACTGCTTTTAGGAGAGGAATGCACATATACATGCAGATCTTAACATACCCTCGAATTATGAAAATGTAAGAAAATATTTTTATTTTAAATCCAGGATATAGTTTACCTTACTGTATTATATGTATTAGAAATCTGAAGTATCTTTTAGGGTGTGAAGAATCCTTTCATTTGTTCACTTGATAAATATTTCTCTGAGTATTAGTTATAAGGCATTATGTTGGGTGTTGGAAAATATAAAGATTTCCTAGATATGGGTAATTTAGAAATACAAAAAAAAAATAGAATGGTAAGTAAAAAGAAAAAAAGCTTATTTAGATACAGTATTTTCCTGCGACATTGATATATTTTTTAATCTCTAGCCATGTTTTAGGGCAGCAGGGTATATAATTTACCAATGACCCTTTAGCTTTGTGAACATATGATTACCTAAGTCCTAAGATGGACATTCTTCCTTCTCCCTTCAAAAATCAAGACCATATTAATATTTAAGTATTTTATTTTCAACTTTAACTATCAACTTTATTTGCCACACTTGAAAAAAAAATCCATGAATCACATCCAGGAAGTACTACAAGAATAAGGAGCCAGTTCTGAAAGAACGTAATCTCTTCCCTTATCATACTCCAAACTTGACTTTAACATTTAATATGGTTAGCAAATGTCTGCACCCTACAAATGGAACATTTAACAGCAAGACCAAATGGCCAAATGCTCACCACCTGCCCACGCCCTCTTACAATCAATCAGGGCTCACTTAACAAAGCAATCAAAAATTAATTAAAAGAATTAGACCAGTGTACTATTTACCAAATGACTTCAAGGTAATTTTGCCACCAATACTTGAAGAACATTTGAGCAGCTGCATTGCTTCTTTTTTCTCCTGTACTCTATCACAATTAGGTAATACTTATCTGGCAGATATTCAAAATCATATACAGATTGTAAGAAGATATGTAGTGGAGAGTAAAAGCGGGTTAGGGAGGCACAATCCTATCGTTTTCAACCCATTTTACCAGAATATGGTGAAAACTAGGATTATCATATAATTTATTACTGAAACCCAATGCTTCTCAAGTGAAAGGGGATGCTATTTTTAATTACGACAATTGGTGCAAATTGGAACTATCCCAGGCAAACTAGGATGTATGATCAGCCTATGATTATTTAGCCATAACTAGACAATTTAAAATTGGTTAAGACAGATCAGTAAAGTTAATTGTATACAGTCTGTGTAAGGCTTTTTTTCCCCTTTGGTAAGGCTTTTAAAGTTTGGACCACATAATTGATTATATTGTCTTTGAAAATCATGTCTTTGACTCAAAATATCTTGCTCCTCTGTGTCTTTTCTGGTTTAAGTGGCATGTACTTACATACCTTTTTTTTCAAAGAGTAGTTCAGAATTCTTCAATTTCGTTCTTCTAAAGGTTTTTGTTGTCTAAAACTCTTACAGTAATACAATTTCCTGGGCAACCAAAAACTCGTAATGATCAGTAAGCAAGATGTAGGAAGCTTGAAGCCAAATGGAGAGACCATTAGATTGAGTCAAGGAACCTGGAATATTGTTCTGCCTCTAAAACCAGCACCAAGTAGGACCAACCTTCACTCTGCCTTTAATTTTCTCATTGCTCCAAAGATAATAGCCGGACTTGGTCATTTCTGAGGGAGGGCTTATGGAAATACTTGAAAAACACCTGAAAGGTTTAAGTTTAAATATCTTACTTTCAAGAGCTTTGTAACAATAAAGAAGGCAAAAGAGGAGAAGTAAAGAGTCTTAGGACACAGAATTAAGTGTCGTGTTTAAAATAGTACAGAGAAATATATTTAAGTAAAATAGAAGCAAAGTGGGTCTTTCTGACTGGAAAACTTTCAGCACTTGATTTGCTAACAATTTCAGAAAGCCTTCCTAGAATCCTGTAACTTCTCCCGAATTCCCATATAGCACTTGATTGTTATTGTTTATTTATGTTCCCAACTAGACTGTATGTTTTGCAAGACCCAGCTGTGTTTTACCTGTCATTAAATTACAGTGTCTGACCCGAAGTGGATACTCAATAAATATTTTTTTTTTTACCAAATATATTCATGTTGACAAACTTAGAAAGGTAGAATAAGACATCTCTATTTGAATATTAATACTTTCTGTTAGGTTTCTACCAGGTTCTCTTTTCTTCTGAATTTTATGTTCAACTTTTTTCAAAGATCTCCTTTCCACTAAAGCTGGAAAAGGAAGCTTATAAAACTACTAAAAGTTCTATAAATTTTCACCGTAGGGTACCTCTCCACTGCGACACAGGAAGAGCTGGTTTGGAAATTGGATGTGAATATGGCTCTGTGCAAATCATCCATTTGCTTTTGGAGGTGTTAGCTCAGTTGGTGAGAGGACAGCACTAATAAGGGTAAGGGTGCAGGTTTTATTAGCTTTACACAGAGAGAAACTGCCCCAGAGTCACAGATTGTACCTCCAAGCTCAGTGAGTTCTCTTGGGTCACAGAGAGAGTGCAGATTACTCAGTACAACCTATTAACAGTTTGGAAAACAAGCAGCGGATGGCAGATCTAATACACAAAAGATAGCACTTTCTTACTTTGCAGAGGGCAAAAAAAAAAAAAAAAGAACCCATCAAACAAGTGTCAATTTAAGAAGTGTCTTTTTGTCATATGTCCCCTTTAAGACCACAGTTCCATACTTAGCGACAGAAACTTTAAATCCCAATTCTGAGAATACATCCAATTCATTACTGGACTCTGCTTGGTAGGAAGAAAATATGGCCATGTGATATTGATAATAGACTGTCAAAATAGCAAAAAATCAATCTGAAAATCATTTGTAGTGATCACATTAGGCATTTGTGGGGTGATAGATTCTGAAAATATTTGTGTATTGAAATAATGGTTTTCTTTGCAAAAATGTGCTTTCCCACACACAAAAGCAGATTTTCATTGTATGTGAAATTCCATTTTTTCTAATAAACATTGATTCATGGCTCACTTCCTAAATTAATGCCAGAAAACAAAAGTAATTTAGAAATATTTTTGATACATTCTGTTAAATTCATTTACAGTAACTTTTTTTTTTATTTTTAAGATTTGTTTATTTATTTGAGAGAGTGTGTGTGTGTGTGTGGAAGTGGGCCAGTGTCAGCAGGGGAGGGAGCAGAAGTAGAGGGACAGAAGCTCTCCGCCCTGAAGGGAGAGCCTGATGTGGGCCTGATCCTGCTACCCTAAGATCATGATCTGAGTTGGGTGCTTAACCAACTGAGCCACCCAGATGCCCCAATTATAGGAACTTCTATTAAAATGTGGTAAACCAGTTGGACGCTCTAAAAGAAAATGTGATGAAGAAGCTAACGATGACATGGAATGGCCATCTGTTAGTCATTCAGCAATAAGAAATTATACTTATCAAGAGCTCTTCCATACATGGCAATGTTCTAGAGTCATGGATGCTGCTCATCCTGTGATCAATCCATTTCTACTTTTATTTTTTGTTAGGATGTCATTATTTCATTATTTATTTATGAGAGAGAGAGAGAGAAAGAGCATGAATGGAAGCAAGGTCAGGGTCAGGGAGGAGTAGAGGGAGAGGGACAAGCAGACTCTGTGCTGACCAGGGAGCTTAATCCCAAGACTCTGAGTCATGACCTAAGCTCAAATCGAGAGTTGGATGCCCAGCTGATTGAGCCACCTGCGTACCACAGTTGATCCTTATTTATGTATTTATGTATTTATGTATTTATGTATTTATGTATTTATTATTTACTTACTTATACTTACTTATTTAGATTCTTTTTTGCGTGTTTTGTTTTGTTTTTTAGAGTTGATATGTATTTTTTTAATCTTTTTTCAAGATTTTAAAGCATTTTTTAAATTTAAATTAAATTCGCCAACATACAGTATAACACCCAGTGCTCATTCCATCAAGTGCTCCTAGTGCCTGTCACCCAGTCACCCCATCCCCCCTCTGCAATGGATCCATTTTTAAAATGAACGTGTTCTCTGGGAAGTTTGGTAAAAGGAACTTATTATTTTAACTGGGTTCTCAGGACAGCCTGGGTGGCTCAGCGGTTTAGCGCCGCCTTCAGCCCAAGGCCTGATCCTGGAGACCAGGGATTGAGTCCCACTTTGGGCTCCCTGCATGGAGACTGCTTATCCCTCTGCCTGTGTCTCTGCCTCTCTCTCTCTCTGTGTCTCTCATGAGTAAATAAATAAAATCTTAAAAAAAAAAAAAAAACCACTGGCTTCTCAGGTGGAGAATCTGGATTTTAGGAGTGGAAAACTAAGACAGGAAAGAAACTATATAGTAAACTCTTTTGCAGAGTAGTTCCCTTCTGGTTCAAGGTTTACTTCTTTCATTCCCATTGCATGCCAATTTTGTCACAGGTGCAACAAATACTCATCACTGTCTTGTCAAAATTGTAATTAATAAGCATTCAATAAAGCAAATTTCATATTAGAAGCAAGCATTTATAAGGACGGCACATGATGTAATGAGCTCTGGGTGTTATATAAGACTGACAAATCACTGAACTCTACCTCTGAAACTGATAATACATTACTGGTTATTAATTGAATTTAAATAAATAAGCATTTAAAGATAGACAATGTTTAACTAATGTAATATTGTATATTAGCTACATTAAAAAAACTCAGCCAATGCTTATGTATACAAATAAATAATGATATGGCTAAACATTAATTAATGTGCTATAATATGTGTTAAAACTATATGAGCCTATCCAGAACCTTCTTCCAGGTACAGATAGGCCTGTTGTCTTGCCATTCTTTCTATTTTTATGCTTTATAAGTAACTTACCCATCGTCACAACAGTGAAATAAGGACACGTGTGCGCTAAGGTCACATACACACATACACACACATGCAGGCACACACACACATTCCTCACAATTGACTCTGTTCCTCCTGGCAAGAGAATTGAGATTTGGATACCTAGGGGCTTAGTAGGAAGAAAGCAGAACTTTTCTTAGGATATTTTAACCATAACCTTCCTTTAGCTGATCAGATTCACTAGACCTCAAGCTGTGTCATAAAACAGAACTTGCTAAATCACTGGTTCATACTGGAATCTGGAATTGCTGCCTCTCCCTCATAGACACTGTGTGGCTCTCTGAGCATGAAAAATTACATAGGATACATGATAGAAGGTCTTAGAATGCTGCTCTTTAGTCCCTGTTGGTGAAGAAGATTCAGAGACTAAAATACCTAGTGTTTTCCCCTAGAATGTTATGGTAGATAGTATCGTGAAATAACATTTGCCAACTTTGGTTGGAAGCCAGACATCTGGCGCACAGAATCTACTCCTAGAAACAGTATGCAGAGGTATGGGTATGCCTGTTGTAAAGGCGAGATTCAGGAACATCAAATACCTTGTCAAGATCACAGAGCTAGCTGGAGATAGACAGGAATTGGAATCTTGGTCCATCCAAATTCAGAATCCGAGCCAGACAGATTCTGGTTTGAGATCTCCTCTATCACTCACTAGCTGTGTGGACCGGGACACATTTCTTAACTTTGGTGAGGCTAGTCCCCATTTATATATATATATTTTTTTTTAAATGGAGAGGAGGCCTATATTGCAGGACTATCCAGAGGTTAAATATTTGAGACAGGCTATGCTAAAGTGCTGAGCACGGTGTCTTGCCTCTGTGGACCTGCCCTGAATGAGCAGTCTGTCAAGGCTCGGAGCTACTTGCTGCTGGAGACACACTATCCATGAGACTCTCCTCCCACAAAGTGTTGGAGATGTAGTGGGAGAGAGAAGACAATAACTCATTATTGGAGGTGTGTAGACATTTACCCCAATATGTGAAACAGATAAAAAGGGGGCACTCTGTGTGAAGGGCTGTGGGTGTGTGTAAGGCCACACACGTCCGCCCACTCAGGCGTTCCCAGCTGTCTTTGGCTGTCCTGGACCATCCTCCTTCTGAACCTTCTCTGAACCCTGGGTCTCTGAAAACAGTCATTAGGCAAGATGATCTCTGGGGGACTTTCAAACACAAAATCCAGGTTTCTATTGTAGCTACACAAATATCTGTACTACAAGGCATGGATGTGACAACAACCAAAGCATATAGGTCCATTCAGACAGAGATTGGGATCACACACTTGCTTGTTTCATGGAAAAGGGCAGAAGAGGGTCAATGATGGTATCAGAATGGGCAGGATTTTAAGAGGCTGAGATCACCGTTGACGAGGAAGGAGAGGAATGAAATGCATTTTAGTAGAAACCTATCAGGAGGAAGGCAAAACATGAAAAAAAAGGGAAGGAAAAAGTCCGAAGCATCTTTGAGACGTGTGAGAAAGCTGACTCGACTGGTGCTGTGACTGCAGATGGGCAGGAAGGAGGAGAGATGGGTCTGGAAACGGAAGGTGGTGAAACACTGTGTTAAGACATGTGTCTTGGAGCCACACAGGTGTAGGTTTGAGTTCCTGTTCTGACAATGAGTGGTTGTGTGAGCAGGAGCAGTGGACCCAGCCTCTAGGAGCCTGTGTCCTCTTCCGGAGATAGTAATAATAACAATAAGGGTGACAGTAAATAGACATTTACTAAATAGACTACTAATAGATAGACATTCACTGAGCACTCACTCTGTGCTAGGCATGGGTCTAAGCACTTTAAAGGTGGTTAAGGACAGTGAGTCTTCACAACAATCCTCCGAGGTAGATGCAATCATTGCCACATTTTGCAGGTGAGGAGACTGAGGCAGGAGAGGTTAACAAACTTGTCTAGCAAGCCATTTGTCACTCCGTTGATAAGACAAGGATTGGAATCTGGGTATTCCGGTTCTGGAATCCCCCTCGGGATTAGAAGTTCAGCCATCTACCTCATACAGTATGGCAAGAAGTAAATGAGATAACACCTGTAATAGGGCCAGTGACGAGGTCAGGACATGCTACCCCCAAATTGAATATATTAAGACAAAGGAGCTTGAGAAAATGGCAGAAGCAGAAGGCCAGAGTCCCCTTTCTATCCCCTTTTCTCTTACAGGTCATAAAGCCCTCCCATGAGAGGGGCCCTCTCTTTGCCCAGAGGGAAGGTGCATCCTTATCTCATAAGACAAAGAAGTGCCCAGAAGAACCTTGCAATTAGGCCTTGCGAAGTTTCCCTCGGTTTATCACACTTATTTTATTCTCCTTACACTATCATATTTGTACGTGACTGCCAATTACTCATCAAACCTAGCAGAACTGCACTCAGGTCTGTTTCTCTGGCTCTTTATTTCCTTATGAAGGTTCCCACGTCGTGTAGAATTCATATTAAATAAGTGATGCACTCTCTCCTGTGAATCTGTTTCTGTCGGTTTTAATTTTCAGACCCAGCCAGAGACCCTAAGAGGATCGAGAAGAATTCTTCTTCCCCTACGCTAGTGAAGTGTCGGGCACAGAGTAAGGGGTCAACTGAATAAACCTTAGCATAGAGAAGGGGAGAGAGAATTTGAAGCCAAGGCATATGAAGGCTCTTGAATACCAAACTTAGGGATTGCTTTGACAGTCTCCAGTCAGCGATTTTTAATTATATAAGGAGTTGCAACAGGCTTGTGATGTGATCAGAAACATGTTTCAGAAAAATGAACCTTTTAGGATATATTAGCTTCAGACAAGAGAGAATGAGTGTAGACCAGTTAGACATTTATTGCAATAGTCTGTAAGTGGCCCTCCCAAAAGGGTGGCAACAGTGGAGAAGGAAGGGGGAAACTTAGATGTAAAAGCTATTGCAGCCACTGAGGTAAGTGCAGCCAACAAAAGATGACTCGAGGTTTCCAGACTGGGTGACAGGAAGCATGCATGATGTCATCAACAGAAACTGAGATCAGAGGGAGAAACTGGACCTTGAGGGAGAAAAATGATTTCTTGTTTTTTCACAGATTGAGTTTGAGGTGATGAAAATCGTTTAAGTGGAGATACACAGAGGGCAATCAGCTTTGGAGGAACTCAGCTCCATATGACAAACATACAACAGTATCTAAGCTTTTTTTCTCAGGACATCCTTTTTGATGAAATATCTTGAGCACATACTTGCTTTATACATATATATACATATAATATATACATATATGTATACACATGTATATGTATATATATATGTATTACACACATGTAATTTATATATATTCATTGATAAATTCTTTGCACATACTATTGTACATTATAAAAGATGCATGTTGAAAATAATAGATAGAAATTCCAATATTTTTCCTGTGCCCCAGTGGATGTTTTTAAGTACCGTCTGATAGGCATGTTCCTCATTTTAGAGACCACTACAATATCTTAGTCCCCTTTTCAGTGTTGGAAAGGAATCTGAATGCATTTGCACTGAGCAAAATGAACAAATGAACAAAACTATTCCTTCTATGAATGAAAATTTCCCTTTTCAGAGTCTCTCAGTGTATACAGAAGAAAGAGGACTAAAGAACTCATTGTCCTATAAAACTCTCACTTGTGTGCACAGAGGTGTGTCAATAAGGACGTTTAATGCAGCATCGTTGATAAAAGTGAAAATAACCTAAAGGTCTAAGAGGAAGAAGAAGGGAATACAAATTATGATGCATCATTTTATGGAATAAAGAATGAAGGTAAACCAACATGTATTGAGGAGGTAAGATTCTACAAGACATTAAGAAAAAAAATAAGTTGTAAGAAAGACAAAAAGAGCCATTGCTTTTTTTTTTTTTTAGGCTACACTTTTTTTTTTATGCCCAACTCAGAGCCTGAACACACGACCCTGAAATCAAGACCTGAGCCAAGACCAAGAGTTGGATGCCCAACTGACTGAGCCACCCAGGTGCCCCAAGAAAAACCATGTCTTAAAGAAGAATAACCCATAACCTATAAAGAATTCAGAATATGAGTAATACATATGTTTATATATATATTATTTATTTATTGTATTTTTTAAAAGATTTTGTTTATTTATTCATGAGAGACAGAGAGAGAGAGATTGAGAGAGAGAAGCAGAGACATAGGGAGAAGCAGGCTCCATGCAGGGAGCCCCACGTGGGACTTAATCCCAGGACTCCAGGACCACGCCCTGAACCAAAGGCAGCCGCTCAACCACTGAGCCACTCAGGCATCCATATATAACTTATTATTATTTATTATTATTTTTGGCATGACATTGAATCTGAATAAGCCTCTTGATCAACTACCAATTTATAGAAATTACAGAGAACAGAGGAATATATTGGATAACACCAGGAATGCAATCAATAAAATTCAAATTGGGTGGAGGGGAATCTGTTTAGGACCAGTGATTAAATTATTTACTTTATTCAACAAATTACAATAATATAGTGACAGAGAGCTGGAAGGGAACTATGAGAGAACTATTAAAAAATTCAAAAATGGCAAAACTTAAATACTATAGTATTTAAGGAACCATTTGAGTGATAAAGTTCTCCTTCCATGTTGCTTGTTGTCTTTGCAGTAACGTGTTCATGTTTGTGTGGTATTTGCGTAATATAACATTAAAAGATAAAAAAAATTAAAATATAATACTTTGGGGTGCTTTGGCAGAACGGAAGTTCTAGATGTATGTTAGAGTGAGGATCCCACTTATTAACAAAGCTGAAGATGGATTTATATTTATAAGGACATCGTGTTCAGAGTCGCAAAATTACATATCTTTAGTTAGAAAACCATAGAAATGTAGTTTATTGCAGAACCACTGGAATTAGTTGGATTGTAAGTTTGTTTTCTCTCATAATCCCAAGCATTCTTACTTTTTTTCTATTGGATTCCCAAGTAGCACAGATAGTTGTTTATTATTATTATTATTATTATTATTATTATTATTATTTGGTATCTCTGATCCTTGGGTCTAGATCCTAAGATAGTATGACAAAATGGGCATTAGCTGTGGACAGGAAAGTTACTATTGAGGTGAATATCTCCTGGTTGATGACAGGAACATTCTGTTATTTGAACTAATGCCAAAATATCACAAACTGATACCTGATACAATGAGCCTTTGGTTCTAAAGGATGATTGAGTTCGAGAGTGGTGGAACTTAACCGTGAATGAGGAAATCGGTGTTGTTTCAAAATTCTTTATTCTCCATACTTGCTTCAGGTCTTTTAAGTCCCATCCTTATTTGGTTGCTTCGCGAGGGTTCACAGAAAATATTTCTTACTAAAACACCATTATAAGTAAGTGTCATTGTTTTATTAAGCTGATTGACTAGAGGAGTATTTGATTTGGGAGTAAGAATTTGTTAATCTGTTAGCAAGGCTCCGTCCCGATCCACTTTTACAAACTGTTTTCAACATATTCTTGGTTTGATATTTATATGCTAACAGAGATGGTAGGAATTGTGTGCACTTGGATTTTTTTTTTTTTTTTCTAATTCTGGTAACTAGTAGAGAACTCTAAACTGAAATGAAGAAAGAAAAAAACCCAGTGTGCATCTTTCCTTTTCCACGACCAACAATTTCTAAGCTATTTTGCAAATATAGGACAGCTGCTTTATTGAGCTAAAAAAACACTACAAAATGTAATGATAGCACTTTGGACTCTATTCTGATCTCCCTTAAACTCCACACAGCTTGGATTTTTCTGTAATTTTAATGAAAATGTGGCATGGCACATCTCTCTCATTTAAATTATGCACTGTCAGTATTTTCCTTCTTTGCAACTGAAGCACTTCTTGGGAAACATGCCAGGTACAAGAAGGGAGGGTGAAAGCCTAAAATAGCAAATGGATGTGGGGGTGGGGAAAGAACTGGACTAAACAAACACACTCCCCACACACAGCCATGTTTTTAAAGACTTGCAAATCACTGGGAAATGGGGTACAGAAGTTCAAGTAGGATTAAGGTGGCTTTAGCAAACCTAAATGGGACTAAACACAGGTCAAAGTAGGGCTACAAGTCAAACCTTGAAAACCCTGTTGATTTTCTAAAATCTAATGCAAGATCTCATTCATTTTAATGTGATATCAGAGTCCATCTTATCACTACTCAGCGACGTAGAGCTTGATAATAACACGGAAAAGTTGGTAGTTTCCTTATGTCAGTGACAGTTTCTCAATGAAGAAAACCTCCCTTCACCTGTCAGGCCCGTCTTTTGTTTTCCAAGCAAGAATCAATCATTCCTTTATTTAACCAATATTTGTTGAGAGCCTGAATGAAGAACAAGACAGAGAAGGTCTCAACATACGATCATCTATGTTCCAAGTCCATCTTTCGTATTATTCACATAAACATAAAAACAATTCCTTTGGGGAGAGGTAATTAAAAAAAAAAAAAAAAGAAAAGAAAAAGGACTAGGAGTACCTGGGTAGCTCAGTGGGTTGAACTTCTGCCTCTGGCTCAGGTTATGATCCTAGGATCCTGGGATGGAGCCTGCGTCCTGCTCAGCAGGGAGTCTGCTTCTCCATCCCCCTGCTCTTTTGTGCTCTCCCTCTCTTCCTCTTAGATAAATAAAATCTTTTTAAAAAGATAGGCACCCTATTTATGTCAGTGAGAATTTGGTACCATTTTGTAAATCACTTTTCACATGTAATTCACATGGCAGCCCATCATAAGTATTGTTATCAGCCTGTTTTAGAGATTAGGAAGGAGTTTTAGAAAAGTTAAAGAAATTGGTAATTATCATTGCTTAGTGGCAGAGCTGTAACTAAAATTTGCGTCTTCTGACTGGGAGTTAGTGTTTTTCTCACTATGGTGCAGTGATTGACAACAAGGGCTCTGCGATCTGGAGGGTTTGGGTTTGACTCCGCTCTCCTCCTTGTCTCGACCGTGGGCATGTTTCTTAATGGTTCTAAGCCTGTGTTTTCTCTAAAATGGAGATCATGATGGACTAATCCGTCAGAGGGTTGTGGGAAAGAGTACATAAAGAAAGATTTATGCTTACTACAAAGTCCAGACTCAGAAAGGGTTAACTAGGATAAATTCATCCATCCTTCCAGCAGGATCAGAAATACCTGGTTAACTTTCTTACAGAACTCTTTACAAACAAAGAAAGTTCAGGTGAGTGGAATAAAAAGAGAGAGAGAGAGAGAGAGATGTTCTATGTTTCTCTTCCAGGGAAGAGACATGGATATTCACCATTAGTGTATCTTACTGGTCAGACCTAGTGTTCAAGGAAATCTAGGACCTCAGCACAAAAATACCTTTTTCACCTTTTGAGAGATTCCTTTCGGATAAGTCAATAGGTATTTTAAAATGCAGACCTTTAAGGGTAAGAAGAGCAAACGGATAGTGTTTCTCAGTGATTACTCTGTTATAAATTATTTCAATCAAATAATATCTTATTGAGATCTCTTGCACAGCAAGAAGAAGAAAGAGGGTTTTGGTGCACTTTGGGTAGGGTAGATGGAGAAGAGATAGAGATGGATAGAAGGTGGAACGCTTCTGGCCAGGATGGTGGAAGCCTGAGGGCCCCAGGTGCTTGGGTGATAAGAGGCAGGGCATTCCAAAAGAGGGAAGAAAAATCTGGAAAATGTGGGAGAGCTCAAAATAAGCTTCTTTTGTTTTGCAATTGAGTTTGGGATTGCTAACTGCTTGGTGTCAATAAAAGTAATCTCCTGTCTTGCCTTTGGCCATCCCTGGCTTGGCGCTGATGCCTGAGCTGGGATACATGCTCAGAGTAAACCCTCCGGTTCAACACAACACTCGGGCTCCAAGTGTCCAAGGGATTGTGCAGGCAGGCACTTGTCCAGTAGGATGAATCAGAATCCCTGGGAGTGCAGAGTTTATTTTCTCCTTGAAATCTGCTTGCATTCATTATTTAAATTATACCTTTACATATCTTCTCTGAAATATGTCAAGCTAGGAAGCCCAGGAGTTACCTCCTCCCCATTACTACTAAAAGCTTTGGTTAGAATGGAACTGGAGGCTTACAGAAATGTCACTGTGGAACATGTATCCTAAGAGCGGTGCCAAACCCCCAGCTAACCCATCCTTCAAGTGGGATCAGAAATTAGGTTCTCCTCAGAGCCGATTAACTCTTCATTCTTCTCTCCCTGTCTACCGCAGCCCTTCCTCATGACATTATGTTTTAGCAGCAATTAACTATGGCATCTGTGCGTGATCTCGTGCCCAATCTTTTGGGAGAAGGAAGATGTGTTTTTATTTTGTTTTGTCTCAGTACTCAGAAAGGATTTATCAAGTGTTAGGCTCCAACATCAGTGGTACGAAGCTGCAGCCGAGAGGGAGGTGGGTAGCCAAAAGCAGCACACTGGGTCAGAAATCCCTAACTCGAGCCCAGAGTTATGGGTTTGAATCCCAGCTGTGCCTCCTATCTGACTTCAGCTCCCATCTGATCTATAAATTGGAGTCAGATTTGGTTGTTCTGTGGTTCCAGTCCTCTGAGTTAGTGTGATCCAGTCATCCTTGCTATCAAGGTGGTTTTTAGTTTAGCTTTGAATTAGCAGCCACAGCCCCTTGATTCTGATCTCACTGCTGGTTCTGGGATAATAACAAGTATTTTCTCTGAAATCCTTCTCTTTCAGCCTCTATTGAGAAGCAGAAATCCCCGAATGCTAGCTTATTGACTGCTCTTATCATCCCCCACGTTTGGTTTGCTTTGCATTTGCCACCCAGTGACCCACATCTAAATAGGTGGAGGTTGCATGACAAGAAAAAAGGCAGAAAGTGAAGTCATAGCTGAACTGTAGATCAATGGCTGCAATTTCACCCCAAAGCAGGGCTGTGCTTCTGCAAGGACTAAGATTTATTGGTTTCAACACACGAAGATGTAAAATGTGCTGTTATCGCATCTCCCCCAGAATGTGTACTGGCACCAGCCTGGGGAGATTGCGTGGAATTAACAACTTCTTAGTTGCTCTGTCAGGCCTCCCATCCATTTTGTGGGTCCAAATTCCAGTATCTTACCTACCGATAGATGCCTTTTGGTCGGGAGCGAACCTTGAGACTTAAGCATTATGATGGTATCACTATGACTAATATTATAACTTAGATACTTGCATATGTAAATGAAGTGAAATCTCGTGGCATTCAGAGTTCTGCATTTAAACAGGATGTAAGCTGTCTTTTATGTATTCGCTTAAAATACAGTTATTCAACCTACTAGGTGTGAGACACTGTAAAATGATGAAGCAGATTATGTGCTGGGTATAATCTAGATTTTAGACTAAAAGATTTTTATACAAATTTCGTTATTGGTGCTAAGTTTACCTTAAACATGATATTCAATTTCTCTGACCTTCCATCTTCTTTTGGAACAATGGTATTTATCTCACAAGATCTCTGTGAATGTAAATGTGAGTCTCAGGCATGTGGAGGTATTCAAAATATTGTTTGATTTTTAAAATTTACTTAATAATTACAGCCCTCATTTTACAGGTGATAAAAGTACCTTCACAGATTGCATAGCATTTTAATCTCTTACCAACTTGGGAGGCTGATAGGCTAATCTTCATTTAAGAGAAAATTTGAGGTCCAGAGTGATTGAAGTCAGACATTTCTTCAAACTGAAACCTAGACCCAAAGGCAGTCCTCAGAAGGCCGCATATTTGCTAACAAAAAATTAAGAAGAGCTTTATTTATTTCTATTTATTTTTAATGTATTTATTTATTTAAATATTTTATTTTTAAGCAGTCTTTGTGCCCAAAGTGGGGCTTGAACGCACAACCCTGAGAGTTGCATGCTCTACTGTCTGAGCCAGCCAGGCACTCTCCAGAAGAACTTTATTAACCCAAAAATGGACCTGCTGAGCAGTCGAAATGTTTATCTCCATGTATAGAATTGGAAAAATGATTTCTGATCTGTAAATATACAACCACACCTCAATGAAGTTCCTGTTTATATAAATGAATTTTGTTGCAGAATTCTAGCATCTTCTCTTCCCTCAATAGCCATACCTTGTTGTCTTTCAGAAGAGAGTTTAGTGCATTTGCTACTTAGAAAATTCTCTAACATTGAGCTGATCTGAATAACAATCAACATAAACAAGTGTTTTCTAACCAGAATATCATGATTTTCCACACATCAATAAGTCATTCCTAGTGGATCTTGTCTAAGACCTTTAATAGTGTGATTTCTGAAACCATGAAAGCCTCCTCGTCCAAGAAATAATTCTCCTCTTATATAATTTTAAAACTTGCTCTACTCTTTTATTCTGCAATTAGATCTGAAGCTGGAAATGCAAATATCTGTAAGAATAGTAGCTAATTGACTTAACATTTGTATGAGGGCAAGTGATACCAGATTATTTTCTGAGGAAAGATTTACTAGATAGAAGGGCAGTGACCAAACCTCTGTAGGGAGGTTGGGAGGGATAAACACCAGAAACTATCATGGGAAAGTCTAGTACAGAAAAGAATGATTGAAATCAGGGATGAGATATTACCTCTTAGTTTGACTTAAGTTGTTTGAGAACATCAAATATTGACTAAGGTGTGGGGTTCTCTCAGACCCTGCTCACGAGAAGAACAAATCGGTTCAGTGATGTCGGAGGGTAAATTGGCAATATATTAAAAATAAATTCCATCTTAATATCTAACCAAAGGAACACCATACATACAACCAAAGACACACATGCTAGGCTGTCCAATGCATCATTCTTTATTATAGGAAAAGAGAAAAGGAACTATCTAACTGTCCAGCAAAGGGTGAATAATTTCACAGGATAGAATACAATCATATTATGACATACTAGGTAGTAGTTGTAGAGAATAAAGACAATCAATATATACTGATATGGAAAGATAGTTAATACATATTGTGAAGTGTAAAAAATGACACCTCTTCCCTAAACCCTACATATAAGTATATATATCAGTATATATATGGAAACGCACAGAAATATACTGGAAGACATACTTAAAATGGACAATAGTGATGGCCTCTAGATCTAAGATTGTGGAGTAGTATTTGAAGATTTTAGAACTGTGATGTTGGAATTTTCTATTGGAATGTACTCATATATTAAAAAAATATTAAAAAAAAGAAAGAATGCACTGTACATGTATTAACACCTAATTGATAGGCACTGTGAGAAATCAAAAGTGAATCGCTGAATGTGAGAGCTACAGGGAGCTCAAAGTTTTAAGCTCAAGCCACTCCTTTCTTCTTAAGTATGAAGAATTTGTGGAAGGTCACATTGCTTTTTAGTGCTACGAATGGACTGATATCTTGGATCTCTTGACTTTGATTCTAGTACCTCTTCTACAATTTGGGGTTCACTCGTAGGATGCCAGTGTATCTTGCTAAAATTCCCTGCTATGCAAATGCAAGATTCTATTACTGTTATAGATATGGGGTGAGAGGTTAGGACAGGGGCAACTTTTGAGAAAGGCTGGCTTCAAGGACAAAATGCTGTCAACCTGATTCACATACTTTGAGACTGGCTAGGAGAGTCTATTCTTTACCTTCCTTTTAAATTTTCATCTGTAAGAGCAGGAACTACTGAGAAGTGTGGGAGATTAAGGCAAAAGAATGGCTCTTAGATGTCTTCTTTATGGCTTTGCCACTTTAATGATACCAGCTACAGCTCTGATAGCAATGAAATGAAAATGGCTTTGCAAAGAAAATTTATTAAATTTTGTTTGATTAAACAACTAAAAGACACTCAATTGTAACATAGTGAAAAGTGCATTCCAGAAAAGGAAATCTGGGTTATATCCCAGTTTGCCCCTTAAAAGCTGTGTGAAAAATCTGAATATAGTATGGGAAGAATGATATTTTCTTATCCAGGTTGCTGGTAAAAATAAATATGATAAAATGTTTGACAATAGCTGCCACATTGATAAAAGTACACAATAAATTCATGTTGAACTGAACTCTATTATGCCATTCCTCAGTACTTCTGTTTGAGAACTTCTGCAAATTCAAAACAAAAGAAGAAGGTGAGCTACAGAGGGGATAACAGAGAAGATGTAGCATACTTTGGAGAACTGAGACAAAGAATTATAGCATTTTGGAACTTGTAGAAGTTTAGATACATTTTTTAGTGATTCCAACAGCCTCCTTTTACAAATAAGGAAATGGGGTGTCTGAGAGGTTAAGTGACTTGCCTAAAATCACTCAGTTGGAAGCAGGGAGGTCTCCACAGTTTCACTTAAGTTGCTTTATTTTTCAGAAAGTTTAGTGATGGGTTTTTTTTGAAATTAAGAATGTTGCCATTCTTTTTGCTACCCTAAAGGATGCCAGAAAATAACTCTAAAACAGTGTATAAATGGCTGCTCACCGAGTGAGAGGACTGTATGGCTTACCCAGACAATGTGCTATCAGCTCCTCATTTGTTAGGCCATCAGGTTGACCAACAAGGATATGAGTGGAAGAATAAAAGTTAGAGACTTGGAAATGGGAGTTGGGCTGATTCAGTGATGTCACTTAGTTTTATCCTACCATCAGAAAACTGGTCTTCACATTTTGTTTAAAAATATTTCCCAATTAGTTTTTCTCAATAGGGTTGCCAGATGTTCAGTAACTGGAGTTATACAGTCCTGTATTTGAGCTGTCTGTCTGGTAAAACGGAGAGAGAAAGGAAGAGAAAGAGAGAGAGAGAGAGAGAGAGAGAGAATTTGAAATTTTAAAAAATTATTTAGCCTTTTTAAAAATTTGTGTTAAAGACATGAGTATGATAATAACTTTGGTATGTAGACAAATGTGGCACCTTTCACAAGGTGCTTCTTAGGCCAATAAAGGACATTCACTAGTGTTGATGAAGAAGAATGTCCTCTACCATTCAAGGTCCTTCTAGCTGGACTAAGAATCAAACTCACATGAGAGAGACTAACATGAGAAAATCAAGTTTAATAGCTTACATGGGGCAGCCCTAGTGGCTCAACGGTTTAGCGCTGCCTTCAGCCCAGGGCGTGATCCTGGAGACCCTGGATGGAGTCCCACGTCAGGCTCCCTGCATGGAGCCTGCTTCTCCCTCTGCCTGTGTCTCTGCCTCTCTCTCTCTCTCTCTCTCTCTCTCTGTCTCTCGTGAATAAATAAAATCTTTAAAGAAATAACAATAATAGCTTACATGCAGGGAATCCCTACAGACATGGAAATTCCAAAGACATTGAGGCAACATGATGTTTATATGAGCTAAGGAGAGGAGTAGAGATTTGAGGATACAAAGGGGGAGAAAGACCCTTACCTAGCAGGAAGATGAAAGGAGATGTTTAGAAGACAAAGGTTGGCCCTTTATGCAGATTAGTTTATTAAATAAAGAAAAATTTCTGTTAATAGCTCTCTTCTTGGTATAAGTAGATGGCTGAGGGGGAGGTAAAGAACTCTTCCTGAATCTGCTAGGTTTTGATTGTTTTAACTCAAAATAATGTTCATGCTAAAGTCACCCATTTTGGGGTGACCTGCCCTTGTCCTCTACACTAGTTACACTACTGTATGTTACTTTTAAGTTTATATTTCCATAATTACTTTAGAAATCTTCATGATTTCACTCTTAAATGCTTCCATAGGGGGAAAAAATTCAATTTTCAATGTGCTGAACCATGTGTGGACTGATTGTATAAAATAAATTCAAACTGAAATTTTGAGTTTTCTTTAAAATTCCATGAAATTGTTGAAAATAATTATTTTAGGAAGAATATAGCATAAGCAAATATTTTACAAACAGCAAATAAAAAATACCAGCTGAAAGAAGCAATAGTTTTAATATATTAAATTTTCATTCACCACCTCCCTTTTGCCAAGTTCCTTATTTTTGAGGAGGACATCTGGAAATCCTATTCTTTAGCTTCAGTAGAAGCTCCTTCCAGCTCTTTTTCATCTGTGCTCAGTAGAAAAAAGAGCCCTTGGAATCAGACCAACATGGTTTCAAATTCTTTCCCCACTACTTACTAGCTGGGTCAAATTATTTTACTTCTCAATTTTCTCTTCAGAAATTGAAAATTATAATTCTTACCTTGAAGCGTTTTGGTGCTTTTTTTTTTCCCAAGGATTAAAGGAAAGAGAAATAGTCACTCATTTACCTTATAGGTATATAAATTCCTATGAAAAGTATTTAGCATGGTACCTGACTAGAAATATGCTCAGGATTTAAAAAACCATCCTCTTCCTCATGGGTGGACATCAGTGTTTCCTAACCTGATGTCACAAACTCTAAAAAGGGTTTCAGGGTCAAGTAAGTTTGGGTGAAGGCCATATACTTGGTCCCTCTCCTCGGTATAAGAAAATGCACATTAGTGTATTAAAGGTTCTAAGGAGGCTTAATGTGGTGTTTTCTGATCTTCTTTGAGCACAGATTTTCTTTAATCTCTAGAGAACATAAGTTAATGGTTCTAGGGAACTCAGTTTGGGGAAACTGGGCCAGAAAATGGGGAAGTATGGGTAATGGCTTTAAGGCTCCTGAGAACAGGGGAAAAGCTTAGGCAAAAAAAAATTAGGGATAGCTTGTGTAACCGTCCATTCCCATTAGAGTTTCTTCCCTTTTTCCAATTAGAATATGGGTCCCTTAGAGGGAGGCTTTCAGACTTTCCCATCTAAGTACCCCTAAAGCAAGGGACATTGAATACTCATTTTATCATGAAAGCCCATGAGAACCTCCCATGTTACTTCTTAAGATATCTGTTTGTTTAAATATAAAAATAAAAATTTTAATTATTGAAAAGTGAATGATTGAATGCTTTCCTACACACATATGTACATGTACTTTTTTTCTGATCTAATTTATATTCCTGGAAGATGTGTCGTATTTCATGCTTATTGGATATAGAAACGCAGACTTCCTGTACAATATCGAACAGACATGGGAGGAAGAGCCTTAAGTCAGTCTATTAGACTGTTTTCTCTATTCTGGGTACCGTTTTCAGGGCTGAGCAAGGAGGCAGAAAGAGTTTGTGCCTTTAAGGAATTCTTACAGCTTTGTTGTGTCATGGATGTATGGGGAAGTTTGTGTGCTCTGCATGAGGAAGGGAGATGTGAGATGGGCAAGAAACGCATGAAATGATCAATAAGATAACTTTTATCACTAACTAACGTTATGAAGAAGATATGACTGTGATGGAGTAACTGGTGGAAGCTATTGGAGCCAGTCAGGGAGGCTCTTTGAGGATGAAGCACTCAGGTTGAAACCTGCTGATAAGAAGGATGCCATGAGCAAAGAGCTTTTTTTTTTTTTTTTTTTAAGATTTTTACTTATTTATTCATGAGAGACACAGAGAAAGAGAGGAGAGAGAGAGAGAGAGAGAGAAAGCAGGGACACAGGCAGAGGGAGAAGCAGGCTCCAAGCAGGGAACCCCATGTGGGACTTGATCCCGGGACTCCAGGATCACACCCTGGGCCAAAGGCAGGTGCTGAACCACTGAGCCACTCAGGCATCCTGAGCAAAGAGCTTTCTAAGTTGAAGTAGAACATCTTGCAAAAACCCAAGGGTGGGAAGTGGCTTGACGTGTGTTTTAGCGTGGGTTTCTCACCAGGGACCCTGAGATAAGGATAGGGTACAAGTAGTTTATTTGGGAGGTCACCCCAGGAAGCATGAGAGAGAAAATTGAGAACGTGAGCAAGGAGAGGGAAAAACCAATAGAGGCTATGTTAGTAGAGGTTCACTGCTATGGATAATGGGGGCTTATTTCCCCTGGGGTGGAGCCCTTTAGAAAAATCATTTGGAACTCACCCCACAGTCATCCTAACCAGAGGACTGGGAGGCTGGACCATGTACCTGCCTTCTCCCATTTCCCACTGGCCGAATAGTAACCTCAAGATGTTCACTCTCTTGCACATTCAGGTTATACCTGTGGCGGTCAAGCAAACTCCTGAAGAACTGAAGAAAGTCTTCAGGCAAATAAAAGAGAAATAAAAGCACATGGGTGCTAAAGACAGGAAACTGTCAGTATGCTGAAAACTCTTGAGGTGCAGGAAGGATAAGGCAGGGCATCAACAGTGTCTGTCTTCCACTGAGTGTAAGTCAAGGCTAACTTGGTCATAGCCTAGTAGGGAGAATGTGAAGGGACAGGAGTCTGGAGAGATAGGCAGAAGCCAGATGATGTATAACTTTGCTTATTTTAAGTCCATTTGCAAAAGGGCAGCTATTGGAGGATTTGAAGTGGGGAAATGATCTGATAATATCAAGCTTTAGAGAGATAGCTGTGGGGTTTTTGTGGAAGATGGACTGTAAGGAGGCAAGACAAGAGGCAGGAAGAAGGATTAGGAAGCCATTGCGGTAGTCCAGGCAAGTATCATCATCGATTGGGTTCAGTGGTAGACTATTAGTCTTCATTTTACCCAATCTACAAACAGTATTTGACATAATCGATCACTTCCTTTTGAAACACTTTCTTGCCTCAGCTTCCAGAACACCATTTTCTCTGGATTCTCCCACCACCTTTTTGGGACTCTTCCCCAGTCTCCTTTCTTGGAGTGCTTCAGGACTCAGTTCTGCAATGTTTTCTCTATCTTTACACACTCTCTGGGTGATCTCAGGCAGTTTTAAGCTTTAAATACCACTGGCACCCATAAATCTTTCAAATGTATATCTCTAGACCAGACTCTCTCTTGAACTCCAGAGTCATTCATGTCACTATCAGCTTTGTTGCCATTTGGGGGTCTGATTGACCCCTCAAACCTGTCAAACACTGAACCTTTCATTCCCTTCACCCCTGCAAGTGGAGGTGGGGGTTAAGGTTGCAGCAGTAGAGGTGGTGAAAGTGGTTGGCTCACGAAACATTTTGGAGATATAGCCCACCAGTCTTAATGACAGATTAGATGTGAGCACCAAGAGGAGTCTAAGATGGCAACTTATTTTTGACTTGAGCAACTGGTTATGCAATAGTGCTATTTACTGAAATGGAAAGGAGTAGATTTGTCAGAGAAAAATCAATAGTTCTGTTTTGACTGTATTAGTTTGAGATGCCTGTTAGCTATCCAAATGGGATGTGTGAGGTACTGGAGTACTCCATCTAAAGGAGAGGTTCCCTCCTTCATATTTATACTTAAAAAGCTAAATAGCTAAATGAGGGGACCCCTAGGTGGCTCAGTTGATTGAGCGCACCTGACTCTTGAGTTCAGCTCACGTCATGATATCAGGGTTGTGAGATCAAGCCCCACATCAGGCTCTGCACTCAGTAGGGAGTCTGCTTAAAATTCTCTCCTTCTCCCTCAGCCCCTCCTGAATGCCCCCTCAAGTGAATACAAGAATCTTTAAAAAAATAATCTAAATGAGGATTTTACAAAAATTTTAAATAAAGGCTCTCTGCTTCTCTCTGTATATTGGGATTATAGAGTTGAAGAATAGTGGTCTAACCCATTAAACACTTGGGAAAGAGTAAAAGATGATATGGGCTGATAAACACTCCCATTCAGTATATCCTAAAATGTTCCTAGGCAAGTTAGCCACCAAAAACATTAGAGTATACTTATCAATAGATTCTAACATAAAAAATTTATGATAGCCAAGTCAGTCCATTTTATTTATTTATTTATTTATTTATTTATTTATTTATTTATTTATTTATTTTAAGTTTGTTTGTTTATGTAATCTCTAAACCCGACATGGGACTCGAAGTCAGGGATCAAGAGTCATAGGCTCCCTCTACTGAGCCAGCCAGGTGCCCCAGGTCAGTCCTTTTTATTTTTTTTTTAAAGATTTTATTTATTTATTCATGATAGACACACACACACACACACACACACACACAGAGAAAAAGAGAGAGAGAGAGAGAGAGAGGCAGAGAGAGAAGCAGGCTCCATGCCAGGAGCCCGACATGGGACTCGATCCTGGGACTCCAGGACCACGCCCTGGGCCAAAGGCAGGCGCCAAACTGCTGAGACACCCAGGGATCCCCATCAGTCCTTTTTAAATCTTCTGCTCAAATACCTCCAGAGACTTCTCATTTTACTCAAATAAAAGTCCTTACTATATCTGATCTGATGGTCTCTCACCTTGGTCCCTGCCCATCTATACTCTCTTTCTTGCACAGCCTCCTTCTTGCACTCAGGTACACCCGCAGTGGTCACCTAACTCTGCCTTAAACACTCCAAGTTGCTCACTCAGAGCCTTTGCCCATGTGGCTTCGCTCTGCCTGTGTTCTTCCTCCCAGAGATGTGTGTGGGTTTTCCCCTAGCCTCATTCTGATCTTGCTCAAATATTTCCACTGCAGGAGATGGTTTGGATCATCCTACGTGAAATATCAGACTCTGTCATTGTTTATCCATTTACTCTGTTTATTCTTCATAATTTTTATCACCACTTGAGCCTAGTTTATGTATTATTTGCTTGTTTTCTGTCTTTCTTATTAGCATGTGTGCATCAGTAGGCCAGGGACGTCACTTGGTCTGTTTTGTTTAATGCCGTATTCCCAGATCCTAGAAAATTGCCTGACACAAGAAGGGTACTTGGTAAGGATTTAATTGAATAAATAAATGAACAAATGATTCTTTTTTAAGTTTATATCATCAAATATTTTTCGTTTTTTTCTTTTTTTAAAAGATTTTATGTATTTATTTGAGAGAGAGAGTACAAGCACGGGGAGCTGCAGAGGGAGAGGGAAAAGCAGAATCCTGGCTAAGCGGGGCCCTAACAGGAGCCGAAGGCAGATGCTTAACCAACTGAGCCACCCAGGTGCCCCTCAGCAAACATTTCTTATGTGCCTATGGAATGTTATAGAAAGCCATATAAGAATATTTAATGGGTAGGAGAAATCTGCTGTGATAGGAAATCTCATAGCCTAGATTCAAAATCTAGGCAGGCAGATCCACAATGAGGTTTCACCCCATACCAATAATGTCAGGATATCTAGGGATGGGACCCAGGTCCAGTGAGTAATTTCAAGGTGCAGACAAATTTGAGAATCAGTATACTGGATGTTTGAAGAGCAACACCTTCAAAGTGTGGTCCCCAGATATTGGCAGTTCTGGAATTACCTTAAACTTGTTAGAAATGCAGAACTGAAGGCTTCATCCCTCTCTACCTGAATAAGAATCTGCACTTTAACAAGAAGCAAACATTGAAATTTGAGAAGCGCTAAGATAGACCACAAGGTCAGAAGTAGGCAGGAGATAAAGTCACTTTAATCCTCAATTCCTGGGATCCCTGGGTGGCGCAGCGGTTTAGCGCCTGCCTTTGGCCCAGGGCCCGATCCTGGAGACCCGGCATCGAATCCCACATCGGGCTCCCGGTGCATGGAGCCTGCTCCTCCTTCTGCCTGTGTCTCTGCCTCTCTCTCTCTGTGTGACTATCATAAAAAAAAAAAAAAAATTAATCCTCAATTCCCTGAGGTGAATTAGAGGACCATAAATCCACTATATTCACGATGCTCTCTGATTTAGGTCAGAGTTAGATCCAGAGCCTAGGAGTGGGGGCTGGGGGTAGGGGTCATTCGGATGGAGGACAAATGGTTTTAGCTCTAGAAGAGGTCAATTAAAAGAGCAGGGATCCAGGCAAAGTTTAAATCCAGCATGAGACAACTGGTGGGACATGGCATTGGAAATGTACGTTTGGTTCCAGACTGTAAAAGAACCACAGATAGTGATTGTGTTGGAGCTGGTGAATAACAAGATTCAATCTATATTTTGGGCTCAGACTGACTAGGTTGAAATTCTTGATGCACTCCTGAGAAAAAAAAAAACAATAATGAGATAAGGATAGTATAAGAATGAGAATAAGCAGTAATTTTTTCACTATTTTTCAATATTACTGTGTGTCTACAAGTCTCAGAATTAGGTTGTGTAGCTTATTATTTTAGTCATCCACATATTAAAAACATCACCTAAAATTAGGAGAACATGTAGAAGCCAACTGTAGATTAGAAATTGTTTTGCTTGGTTAGCTTTGTTAAGATGGTGCTAAATTCTTTTCTTCAGAAATAGAACTTTTTATTTCCATGTCAATAAGCATAGTTGACATTTTTTTTTGCCACTTCATATGAGTGTTCTTACAATTGCAAACTTTAAAGTTGTAACACACTTTTACATATTTTAAGAAAGTATTGATATATTCAGAAATTCCTCTAGGCTGCTAATCAAGCTTAATATATACCTTCGCATTCATATCACCTCATTCTAAATGCATGTGCTAGTTTCACTGTGAAGGGTGAGGAAAATGCAGGAAAACTAAAGAGTGAGAGAAATGTGAGGATTATCCCAGGAATCTGATTTGTGATGTAAATGGCCCCCTTTCCTATTATAAAGTATTCTTTCATATGTAGTCTACATTTTCAAAAATTACAATTGGGCACTGATCTACTAGACTATAATCTTGATGAGATGGGGTCAGATTCAAGAGCTTAACATCCTTCTTGGCATGGAGTAGGTGCTCAGTAAGTATGTGTTGAATAAATGAATGGATAATTATCAGCTTTTTGTCTGAGAGCAGTCTGGCTTATCAGGGCCTCCTTCTCTGGAGGGGGGTTGTCCTTGGCTAATGGGAGCTGCCTTTCCTAGAGAAAACTGGGAGGCTAGACTTTTGAAACCATAGTTTCGCCCTATTTTCCCTCCACTTCCTTGTCTTACTCATCCTCCTCCTTCATAAGTGTCTCCTAAAAACACTCTCCATATATCACTTGCCCAGGATCTGATGTCTCAGACTCTGCTTCTGGGAAATCTGATCTAAGAGACTGTATGCATGACTATCATGTATTATATGTATGTGTGTATATGCATGTATATGTATGTGTGTGTATAACACAAAAATTTTTCCGAAATTTTTATCCTGTTCTAGATTAAGAAGTACATTTTTTACACTTTTAATCCAGTATAAAAGATTAAGAAAAATCTATATACCTATACACACATATTCATTCATTTAGCAACAAATGTTTATCTATTGCCTATTATGTGCCAAGCCCCGTTCTCTGTTCTATTTGATGCGGAAATAGCAGTAAATATGGAGTTTACATTTATAACACAAAACTTTACCATGTGTTATGGAGGCTGATATACTGTATTCCATTCTCATATTTTCTTTTATAATCTATTGTATTCTCTTCCTTTTAAAAAAAATGCTGTTCATGACCCACTAAATTGATTTAACAATGTGCTTGAGACTTGTAACCATCAGTTTGAAAATATTACCTTAGATACTGTCAAGTCTGATTTTATAAGACTTAAGAATGTTCTTGTTAATACCATCAGGCATTTAATATGATATAATATTTAATATGAAGGAAAAATATATAACTGACATATGCACAGTATTATTATCGTCTTCCTTGAAGGCTTATATGATTCAACCTTTATTTTTATTAGTATTTCTTTTCAAAATACCCTTTTCATCTTCTTCAACTAGAAGTCAATAAATGGAGCTTTTGCTCTATGTCTAAACTGTCAAGGTCTCTAAGAGAAAATGTGCTTTAAAGCAGTAGGAGTTAATGGTCACTCTTGCACTATAAATTCTATTGGCAGATACTCTACTGGCTAGTAGATATAAGGATGACTTTCTCCTTGAAAACTCTAATGAGACCTGGGAATAATATACAATCTGTGATTCAGGTACCATCCTCCAAATGTAAAAGCTTTTAAACAATCTTAAAACCTTATCTAAAATAAATCACATTATTTCCTGTTATTTCTTTGAGAAGTAAAGATATCTAATATAGGCCATAAATATTTGTGAAGTAAAAGAACTTCGGTTTTTGAGCCTAAAAAAATCGTTTTCTTCTTGAGAAGAGGTTATGACATGTGTTTGCACTTGATTGAGAAATGAGGAAGTGTTGTGTCTTCTACAAATAATTCTTCCCGGAGAGGGCCTTAAAAAGGCCAAGGCTGAAGCAATGGTGAATGGTGGAAAGAAAGCATTCTCCTAAACATGACCTGGGTTTAAATACTAATTCTACCAAAGAAGTGTGTGGCATAGAGCTTGCTTATGAATTTCAGTTTCCTTCTCTATGAAATGGGGTAATAATCCAAAATTCACAGAGTTGTTGTGAGAAAAATCTATGACATCATATTGAATGTCTGGCCATTGTCACCCAGTGGACACTCAGTAAATGTTAATTTATACCAATCAAGATTCATCAAGGGAGGGTACTTAGCTGGAATGGTAAGAGAAGTCATAACAACCACAGGAAAATTTTCTGATTGTTTAAATTACCCATTGAGACTTACATATCCAAACAGTGGCTCTGCGATGCCACACGGAGAGCCCAGTGATCATGTTCTGTCTCCAAACATCTTCAAAACTCTACTTTGGGAATTTCCCCAGAAGAAATCTTACTTTATAGTCACATTTTATTATTGATATTATTCAGTATTTACCCAGCTGTACCTTTCTCATCAGACTTAGAACTCAATTATCTTATGTGGTTCTAAAAGTTCAATTCGACCTTAAATGGGTCTTAAATAGGTTAAGTTCTTTAAAAAAAACTTGTGATGCAGGACCTGAAGGCAACACGGAGAATGGAACTCTAAAAAATACTGGGATTCTCTGCAACCGATGTGATTGCTAGACGGTCAGCTTGGCCTGCCAAGAAGGAAGGAAGATACACACGACTGATGGTGATCCTCATCTACTAGCCAAGGACAGTTCCCAGCTGCTCAGGATCGTATCCCAGCTGCAGGCCACAGCCAGGCTCTGAAATCTTGTGGTTTACTCAGGCCAAGAGCTTAGAGCTTGAGGCTTGGGAGCTTGTATAAATCTAGAGCTTTAGGGGACCTCTCAAGGCTCCATGCTCAGAATTTGTCTTAGCTAAGAGATGGCTGGCCTTACAGTTCTTATCCAGTTCAAGCTCTTTGTCTTCCTGTTTGAAATTTGCCCTTGCCTTTCAGAGTCTGCTTTTACTCAGAATGAGACTGTTCCATGATGAGCACAGGAAAAGTCGTTTAAACTTTTTGAGCCTCAGATTCCTTATGGAAAGTGGAAGTCATAGTAGCACATTCCAGTAGGGTTGTTGTGAGATTACATAAGATAATAAAAATACAGTGGTTAATGGGGCACCTGGCACATAGTAAATTCTTAATAAATTATAGTTATTATTACTGTTAAACATAGCAACCCAGTCTACCTCTGTGCCCAGCTCAATGCCTAGGAAACCTAGCTCAATTAGAGGCATATTTATCAAAAAGGAGATCCTCGACAACCATTAACTGGGTAAGGAACCTTTTATAGAGTGTTCATATTGTGGGAGAAGAAAAAGCCATTAAGCACCACGCTGGTTGGATAAATTGGATATATACATTCAAGTATTTTTTTTTTAATGGTCATGTGTCTTTATAGTCACATTTGCTATGGAAAGATGGATTCAGTTTTCATGACTTCTGAACCCATTACTCATTTCTAGAATAATAATAACAGTAATAAGAATAATAGCTAACATTTACTGATAATTACTAAGGGTGCTACGAAACCCCTCTGAGTAGTATGTATATCTGGGTTGGCATCACTGTAATGAATAAAACATCAAAGTAAAAAGAGCAGAGCCGTCCCTTCCCCCATCTTTAACTCAGCTCTCCCCGCCTCACCACCCACCATGCCCTTCACCATTCCAGGGCTCATGAGTGTGTAAGGCATCATTAAACTGTGTAACTGCCAATTTTCTCTTCCTACTGATAAAGTATAGATACAAATGCTTTCATTTCCATACCAGCAAATATTTATTAAATGCCTTCTCGGAGGCCCCGGTCAAAGAACTGAAGGAAAATGTCCCTTCTTGGACCATCTAGTCCAGAGGCCTTGGAATGTCTCATAGGTCCACTCCTCTGGCCAGTTCATTATATTATCATGAAGAATCTTTCAACCAAATTTTCTAGGAATCAGCTTTTACACGTTTTAAAGGATGATAACACTTGTCCTACTTTATAGCTTTTATGAATGTGTAGCCGGTCACCGAATCAACAGTTCACTGATCGGTGGCAGCACTCCTACCTTGCTTGGTCTTTGGTGTTGTTTGTTGGCCCTTGGTATTTACTAGTCAAGGAGTGGAAAAGACTGGAGTGCTTCCAGGGAAGTACCACTAGAAAACTATGTTAGAAAGCCATCCATCGCTGATGGGGCTTTGTGGCAGGATGTTTAAGCCACTGTGTTTTGGGTCTCAAGTTCCTGCAGCCTAACCCAATTTCCAGTCATTTGGGGTGGGGGGAGGTGTGTCATTTGGGATTGTTATTGTGTCATAGTGGAAAAAATATAGCTGAGATTGCTGCAGGCTAGTTACTCTTCAAAGGCAAATGAAAGAATGAAAATTCTTCTCTGACAGCTTTTTAAACAAGGAACTTTTAACTATATATAGTCCACAATTTAGCTCCTGCGAGGCATGCCATTATTTTTATGTGTAATTTACTCTCAAGATAGTTCTGCCAATAGGAAGTTATGGTTGCTGGTGGCCTGTGTGTTTTAATACAAATTGTTTGACATTGGTTGTTGTTGTTTTTCAACTTTTAGGTAACAGCACCCCAAAGAATGCAGCTATAGAAAGAAAGGGTAAAAATTTAATACTTTGTTGAAGCACATCGGAAATGTCTCTTTTGAGGGGGTAAGACAGCCTAGGAATTGATTTTTTTCTGAAGAACAAAATGAGGCCCAACTCTCACGACATAGATTTGGCAGCTCTGTAGTTTCTTTCCGTAAGGAAAATACCACTGATAGCTGCTCCAGTCTTTAAAGACTGGAGAAAACTGACAGTTTTGCAGAAATGATAGAGTATCTAACATAACTATTCTTTATTCATTAACCCTAAGAAGGGGAACCTTTGAAATAACCAGGAAGAAAAATACCTATTTTCCTGATCACCCAACATATCAATTATTTCTCTTTTGTTGAGTGTCAAATATTCTGTAGCCAAAATCTATTTTTACAAATAGGGGCAAGGTAATTTAGAGGAGAGAGAGAGAGAGGGAGGAGGGAAAAAAAGGAGGAAGGAAGAGAGGGAGGGCGGGAGACTGTGATGCGTCTTCCACCAGTATTTCTAGGCTCTTTATATTGTCATTAGTTTTTCTCCTGATAAGCATTTTGCCTCATTCACACAATACATTACACTGAAGAATCTTTTTCATTTAACTCTCCCGTGTCTCGGTTTCTTTATTCTTTAAATGATGATAATGCTTGTTCTGTTTCATACTGAAGGTGTTAGGATTAATAGTATATTATAGATAAAAATGTTTTGAACTCCCCAGAAAGACACAATACAAAGTATTGCTATTGTCATCATTATCACCAAACATACTCTGCACTCCCTCTTGTTGCTTCATAGCTTCCCAGTGTCTAGCCGAAGTCGTAGCTTAATGATGGATGTAAAATAACAGAGCTCCAAAAGAACTCAAAGATTATTGAATTCAGCTTTTTTTGTTTGTTTGTTTTGTTTTTGTTTTTGTTTTTTTAAATAAAGAATTGGCCAGTGGGACTTAGAGACATTAAATGACTTTTTGGAGTTATTAGACTTCCCTGCTCAGTTTCCTCACCTGTAAGTGATTTTCAAGACGAGGCTGTCAATTCTCCTATCTGTGCGCTTCTTTTCTTAGTGGCTTGAACTATTTAAACTTGAACTATAATCTCTATTCTAAAGTTTCTAAAATTGGCACCACTATCTCTGACAAGTGTTCTTCAATGTCATACTTCTATTTGTTTTCACACCTTAACAGTTAGATAGCCACATTCGTTTCTAGAGTTCCCATAGTAAATATCACAAACTGCATGGCTTAAAATAACAGAAATCTGTTCTCTCGTGGCTCTGTAGGTAGAAGTCTGAACTCAAGGTGTCGGTAGGACAGCATTCCCTCTGAAGTGTCTGGGAAGGAACTTTTCCTTGCCTCATCCTAGCTTCTGATTATTGCTGGCAATCCTTGGTATTCCCTGGCTTGCAGCTTGTATTACTCCAGTCTTTGGGTCTGACATCACATGACCTACTTCCCTATTATATCCATGTTTCCAAATCTCCCTCTCCTTAGAAAGACACTTACTTGTCCTTGGATTTGAGGCCCACTCCAATCCGGTATGACCTTACCTTACCTTGACTGCATTTGCAAAGACCGTATGTCAAAGTAACGTCATTTGCACAGGTATCTGAGGTTAGGACCTCAACATAGCTTTTGGGGAGACACAATTCAACCCACAACAATAACTTCCTCTTACATCATACTAAGATGGCCAAAAGGAACTTCATCACAGTCTTTTGAAATTGTCTTCATTTCTGTGAATGGTAGCACTAATCTTTAAGTGCTTGAGAATAAGAGACACGTGATTATAATGCTTCTACCACACTCATGCTCTAGATTCGCTTTGTCACGAGGTTGCATTGTTTGTTCTTTTGAAACAGTCATCAGCTTCTTTACTGTCCATTGTCACTGTATCTGTCCCAGGCCAGGCCTTTAATGTCAAGTTAGTTATTGATTCTAGTCTTTCCCTTACCTGGCCCATCGCTACTCAAAGTCTGGTTCAAGGACGGGAGCATGCGTCAGTTTCAGCTACAAGCTTGATAGAAATAAGAATTTTGGCCCCACCCAGACCTGATTCTGATTCCTTTTTTTTCTTTTTTCCTGATTCTGATTCTAAATTATAACCTGCATTTTAATTAGATCACCAGGTGAGATGCTTTCAAGTTTGAGAAACTTAAAGTGGTTCAGGACAAAATGGATCCTCACTTAATATTTTCCCAATACCTCACTTGTTGGAAAATTTTATTTATTTTTTAAGATTGGTTTTTAATTTTAATTTTTTTGGAGTAATCTCTATACCCAATGTGGGGCTCAAACTCAGGAGCCCATGGTCAAGAGTCGCATGCTTTTCTGACTGAACCAGCCAGGTGTCCCTGGAAAAATTTAAAGTCCCTTCCAATTTTACTTTTATCTAGAGTGGCTAAATAAAATCAAATATGTAAAATGGAGTACTTTATACAAAATTTTATAAAACTAACAATGATGATAAAGATTGTTAAATGACTTGGAAAACATGCACGGTATATTGTTAATTTAAAAAATCTGGCTCTAAAGGATACATGGTACCAATTTTGAGTATAGATGTATATAAAAGGACTGGCAAATATTGGACAATATCAACAGTGGACATTTTTCATGCTGTTGTCTTAGATGACTCCTCTCCTGTTATTATTTACTTCTTGCAATGAACACATATTTGTTCTGTATTAAGGAGAAAGAAGTTACCAAGAATCCTATCTAAATGTGTGTTTCTCTACTTTTTAAGGTTTATTTGCGTATTGGGAATGGGATGAATTTAAAATGGTAATTGAAGAGGAAGAGGCTTTTGACTTATGACAGAACTACTCATTTTTTTAAAGTAAGTTATATACCCAATTTACATAATTTTTTTGAATGAATTAAAAGTTTAATTCTGAACCATTTTTATAACTGCATTTTCTCTTGAAGCATAGTATCACAGAAGGTTACAACAACTTTGGGATAAAAGGCAAATGGTAAACTGTCCAAAACAAGGTTCCAAATAACACCTCTTACTGATTTACCCTACCCATACATATCCCAAATAAAGTTTTTGATCAAAAACATGAAATAGATCCACCTGCTTATTTTAAGCATATTAAAAAGGAATCTAATTGGACCATTTCTATTTGTCTATTTTTTACAAAAAGGCTACACAATGTTACACTTTATTCAGATTATAATTAGAATGATTATGAATTAGTGTTCTACACCATTACTCAATTCTTAAAAATTAGAAATTGCTGTAGCAGTATTCACTATAACTTAACACTACGAGAGACTTAAAGTCCCACCCAACGTGGGACTCAAACTCATGACCTCAAGATCAAGAGTTGCACACTCTACCAACTGAACCAGCCATGCACCCCAGAATTACTCATTCTTGCAAGTCACCAAAGGAAAAATCTAAGTGTATGGTGTTCTACCACTAGCTGCAGAGGAGAAAGTGAGGGAGTCAAGTGGTCTTTGATTCAGATACCAATGTGATTTCGTCCTTTCATGTGTTTAGGCTAAAGTCAGATTTATTTATGTTAATTTCCTATTGCTGCATAACAAATCACCATAAACTCCGAGGCTCAAAACAGTACAGACATCTCCTATTTCACAGTCTGTAGGTTATCTGTAGATTAAGAGTCCAGACACCGTTTATTGGGGTTCTCAGGGCCTCACTAGGCTTTAATTTGGGTGTTGGCTAGGCTGCATTCTCATCTGGAGGCTCAGTTAAAGGAGAATCTAATTCCAGGTTCATTTAGGTTGTTGGAAAAATTCATTTCCTTGCAGCTATATGACTGAGGACCCTGGCTTCTCACTAGCTGTCAGCTGGGTGCCCTCAGGCCTTAGGTGCCACCTGCAGTTCTCTGCCACACGGTTCTCTCCATAGGGAGCACACACTTGGCTGTTTGCTTCTTTAAGGCTTATAGAAAAATCCCTTTTTCCAATCTGCTAAGACAGAATGTTAGACAGGAGTGACATGTCATCAAGTTTACATATTTTAATAGCTAGAAGGAAGGCAGAGTCCTGCCCACACTCAAGCACAGAGAGATCATAGCACCAGAGCGTGAGATCAAGGGAACATCCTGGAATCCTGCCTACAGCACAAACAAGGCACATGGAGAAGTCTCTAAGAAACAATGAGAACGAGCAGGAAGGATGGACTTCGGCCCAAAGCCAGTCCCTTCCATCCTCAGGTGTTTTCAGATCGGAAGCACCTAGGTAGACAGAAAAAGCTCTCTCCAGGGCATAGGAAAAAAAGACACACAATATCCTTCTACACATCTTGGGAGATTCTGACATAAAAGTCTGGGCTACAACCTTGGTCTTTCCATTTTCTCAAAGTTCCATAGTTAGTCCTGGTGAGCTTCTCCATGCCTCCTACCATATGGAAGGCCTTTCCCTTTCCATTTACGTATTTAGAGCTTCTAAGTGTCCCACTCTGCTTCCATGTTCATGTGAAACCTTTTCTGATCACTGCATGCTAATGTCTCCCTACCCTGAATTTACATATTTGAATATTTACTCTTAAGTACACCACACAGGTTAGTAGTTTGCAAGTCCTCTTTCACATCTTTTGGATTTTTCTCCTCAACTAAATATTCTTTCTTGGAGGACCGAGTTCTGGAGTTACGATAAACAAGATTTCGGAGTGTATCACAAGTATATAATCCAGTTTAAGTGGCTGAACTCAGAAAATAGGGATGGAGCACAGGTACTTCATTTCCATGGTGGTGCTTAACTTGAATTCAGAAGACTATTGTTTCTGAGGAGAATATAACAGTGTGTTATAGCGGAGTGAACTGTAGGTATTCGTGTGTAATGAGTTAATTTGGGGACCATATTTGTATGTTTTTTATACTACATTTTACATCATTTTTTTCTTTAAATTGAATCTTACTTGACCTTTAACCTAGACAATAGTATCCCTGAAGCCACGTACTTCATATGCTACTTACACATTCTACATTTTGCAACTTCACAGGAAAGTGCTTAATATTGACATAAAGTATTACCCATGTACCAGCTACGGTTATTTCCTGTACCACCAGGAGTGCTTCTATAATTTGTGGGAAATTACTTGCATGGTGCAGAACATTTCTTTTCTCAGAATCTGGGTCTATCACTTGTAGACCTTAGCCCACTGAGCCGTAAAATATAGGATAAGGACAATAATAGTAACAATTAATGTTTATTCTTAAGCACTATGCGCCTGGTAAAGCTCTTAAGTATTTTATACATGGTCATTTATTAAATCTGTCAAACAGTCCTGTGTTATTATCCACCTTGTTTTTTCAGACCAGGAAATGAAGGCACAGAGAAGTTAGGTAACTCACTCAAGGTCACACACCTGGTTAGCAAGGATCAGGGATTTGAACCCAGACAGTCTGACTCTGGAGGGTGTTCCCTTAGCCACTTCATGCACTGCTTCCCTGGTTTAATCTGATATTAAGAAGATTACATGCAAAGCAAAATACCACACACACACACACACACACACACACACACATACACACACACACACACACCTACCTCACCCAGCACCAGACCTAGTTTATAGAAAGAATTCAGTACAATTTAGTGATCTTTGTAGAAGATATATTGGTACATTTTGTTTCATCCTTATGTAGGGATCATAAGATGTGTTACATCAATTTTTAAGCCTCAGACCGGTTAAGTCTGTTGCCTTCTCATGGAGGCAACTAAAACAACTTCAGACAACTTTCCAGTGGGGTTAGAGAGCAGAAGTGCATCTGATTTGAGGAATTTTACATTGATCCCTGACACAACAAAGGTGGCTTAAATTGACCTTCCAGAAAGTTTGCAGGTCATGAAGACCAATTAGTTGCTATGGTGTCAATAAGTGCAAATTGCTTTAGATTGTTGGTGAATAGGGAAATCTCCACTGGGTCAGTGCCCAGGGCAATGAGGTACTAAAGGCACTGCAGGTGGTTTGAAGGCAGACATTAAAAAAAAAGAAAAAAGTCCACAACTGTGCTGGGCTTCGGCAGCGGTCCACTCATAAATGGTGATATGCTCCGGCTTCTTCAGCCCCTATGGGCAGATCGAGATGCTGATCTCAGCCTATCCATCCCTGTGTGGCCTAGATTAATTTTATTTCAGGGATTATATTTTCTTTAGACATGGTGCAGCAATTCGGATTATACAGAATTGTTTATTTTCTGGAACTTTTGATTTTCAGTAAAACATCAAGATATGACTAATTAATGATCCTTCCCTCCAAACAGTTTTCATTTTAAAGGACTTCATTTCAAGTTAACGGAAAAGAAAATATATAAATAAATGTCTGAGTTGAAATGTGGAAACCAAATGTTCAGCCGTTTAAAAAAAAAAAAAACCTAATTCAGAACCCAACCCAGAATGCCATCATGTTACAGTAACAGTTTAAAAAAAAACAAAAAACAAAAAATACTTCTCCAAATTAATGATGCAGATACTGTCACAATAAACAGAGTTAACTGGGATAATTAAAAGTATTTTTATTCAGTTAATAAGATAAAGTGTCACAGTTGAGAATGATTACCCTGAACTTCTGCAGTCCGAGTACAGCAGAACACCTTGTCTTTGTAAAAAAACATAACTATATCCAACAATTGCAACATGTTTTATTCATATGGTGTTTATGTCTGGATATGTCCAAGCTATTTGCTAGGTGAACAGTCACACTTGATAGATCCAGGAGGGAATTTCTTGGTACAATGAACAAAAAGAGCTATTTTGTTCTTGTGCTCCAACCTCAGACCAAGGGAAAAAAAAAAAAAACCTGTCATAAATATATGGTCACCTTTCTGCCTTTAAAACTGTGCTGGTGCCTGGGGAAGGATTCTCAGAATGTAAAAAAAACTTGGTGACATTACATGGGAAACTTTCTGTTCTTCCTCTTGTAATAGTCAATCTTGTTTAGACAATAGCCTCTGAGTGGACTGGGAACAGTGTATTATGAGTGATGGCAAGGGATTTGGGGGCAAGGGATCCACAAAACTATTCTATGGTGACTGAGAACCGATTTTTCTGCGAAAACTTTACTATTTAAGCTTTGTTTCTGGATGCTTTGATATAGTCAAATGTCAATGTCAAGTGCCATAATCCAAACTACTTATGATAAAAATAAATCACTTACTATACCTACTTAAAGCTCTTTTTTTTTTTCCTACTTAAAGCTCTTTTACTCTCTCTACCTTTCCTATGCTGCAAAGACAAAGATATGGTCTTTATAATTGGAAGAGAAAACAAGCAACATGGCCTTTAACCATAAAGCTTTTTGTTATGTAGCTGTAAAAATTCAGCAATTGAAAGTAAAGGAGGGCTACAACAGAGGGGAAGGTCCATAACCAACTAAGGTTATGCTCTGGGGTGTTGCTCCTTCATCATTTCAAGGGTAATATTAGGTCACCATCAGAAATAAGAGTGGGTGGAATTTTTTTTGTTGTTCATTTTAGTTGCAATGACCCTGGCAAAGGGCTACTTACTGAAGTGTGTTTGTTTGTGGAGGTAACTCCACAGGGAATATTTTAGATTATGTTACAGGAATGGGGCTTGCAATGAAAAACACCATTTAAAGAAACATTGACATAGCATCTGAGCTCTGCTCCCTTTCTGGTACAACTAAAGAAGCCAAGTTTGTTCTCGAAAAGGAAATAATTCTTTTTGTAGATTGTGCACCCCATATCGATGATAAAATTGTAAATCCATGGTTGTTCACATCCCAGGTGGAGATTAAGTATTCAAAAGCAAAACAGGAAAAAATAAGTAAATAAAAATTTAAAAAAAAAACAAAAACAAAAGCAAAACAGAAATGAAAGACTAAGATTATTACCGACAGCCAGTAAAGCAAACTGCTCTGGGGGTCATTTGGGACATTTGCAAAGGGTAACCTAAGTGGAGGATGCCTGTGAGTGGTATTGCAGGCTGTCTTGCCAACAGTCCTGTAGACCGCTATTCAACGATGTTGCCCATGGCAGTAAGTGTTTGACCCCTTTGGAAGGTAGAATGGGGTACCAATGTGTAGGCATCCTCGGAAAATAAAAGGGCTCACAGTGCTGAATACTCCCTTCACCTTAGGGAGTGAACAACTATGAAAGCACAATTCCTCTGAAAAACTCCTCTACCCTCACTGAGCTGAGTGTGAAGGGACAGGACCTGAAAAGAGAAAATGAGCCCAAACAGGTAACCACAGACCAAAAATAGCCAGACTTTGCAAACTTCCAAATATAGTAGATGAACTCAGATGATGGGACCTGCCTGCCTCTTGTTTTGGGCAATGAGGAAGCTTCCCTCTGTCCTATGCTTGTTGTCTGTTGGAAGGGCGGGGGTGGGGGGGGTGGGGAGGGGAAGCATTATACCTTATTCCTTCTTTCTGAGCCTCATTAAAATTCAGTTACAAAAGTTTCTGTTAGGAAGTCTGTAGGAGTTGTCTACAGTGTGGCTTCCTCTTATATTTGATGATTTGAGGTAGGCTCTGTGCTGGTTGCGATGCCCAGCCTCTAGACACTTCTAGGGATGGCTCTGTAGGTGACGATGGCACCAGTGAGCAAGGCTGACTCTGTTTCAGGTCGTGGCTTTGGTTGGAATTGGGAAATTATTAGGTATAGGCATAGTGGAGTGAAGGGTTGGCATATGCACCCTGAAGCCATCTGCTCTGAAACTTCCAACTTCATTAGGTGAAAGCATGTCTAAAATAGAATCACTCTCTGAGATGCCATTTTCGTTATGGAGAAAAAAAATTAAAACCTCAAAAATATAAGCTCTGGATTGCTTCCCCCTAGTCATTTCTCCCAACTAGATTTAGCCTCTTAAAGCTAGACACCAACTATTCTTTATTTTTCAATCTTGATTTTTCAAAAAAAAATTTTTTTGGTCCTTAGAGCACACGCTAGGCCTAACACTTAGACTGGGCCCAAAAAATATTTGTTGAAGGGATAAATGGGAAGGGCAAATCTAGCAGTCAAGATCATAATAGCCTGCAATATTCTGTGTTTGTGTTTACTGCTTACCGATATCTGTTTTTAGAATTGCCTCTTACAAGGGGGATAGCCTCTTCTCTTTTCTTACAATCATTTCTTATGCCAATCCGGTATGCCTACAAACCCCGGCTTTGACTTCCTAAAGAACTGGAATCTAGGAGTAGAACTGGAGGTGGAGGTGAGAGATGGAGAGACAGTAGTGACTGGAGTGCTTAAGAAGATGTCTGTGACTTACTCATGCATTTCCCAATTTACATTAAAAAAAGAAAAAAATCTCTGGGCCACTGGGGGTAGACCTGACTTCTCTGCAAAGGAGATGATTTTGATGCCATAAAATCTGGCTTGGAAAGCTCATGTCACCAAAACACGCACACATACACACTCCTCAATCACTATGCTATGGAATGAAGATATTGATTAGGGTCTATCCGTTAAGACATTTTGTATTGAAGACCACGTGGAGCAAGAACCCACTGATTTACATTAAGTGACATCTCTTTTGGACTCCATATACGTCCTCTTGTTTGAAATTAAATCAAGATAGCCCAACCGCATAGGACCAAGCTAAAGAACCCTGGTCTTGCCTAGCGAAAGAGAAAACATCTATCTTGTTCATAGATATGGACTAGGGTGTACTAAGCAAGTTTCAAGGAGTTTAGGAGTATTATGTCAATAACAATCAGCATATTGAACTAGGTGGAAGTGTTCAGGGAGGGAAGTGCCAGAGGCAGTGATGGGTCTGGTTTTATTTAGCGCATTTAATAATGATCTGGAAGAGGGAGAAAACACATTAAAATCACAGATTATACTAAATTGACAGGTGGTGTAAACACAAATGAGGGCAAACAAAAGGATATAAAGAATTTAGAACAGAAATGAGATTCCGTCAGAAAAAAAAAATGCGCTTTCACATCTGTGCAAAGTATCTTAAATCAGCAATGGAAATTGTTTTAAAAGTCATTTAGCTCAGAAAATGTTCATAGGCTTTGCTCACATTTATAAGTGCTAAACCCTCCCCACTCTCCTAGCTATTTTTGTTTCACAGGATTATATTGTTTATTTTTATCATTTAAAATACAAATCTGATCATGTCATTCCTCTGATTAAAATCTTTGAAAGGCTCCGGATTTTCTACAGGATGGAGTCCAAGCTCCTTAGGCCTGGAGGAAACCCTTCCTTCACTATTTTTGTCCACCTTTCCGGCCTCCTTCACTTGCCTCTCTGCTCTGCACTCCTTATTGCACCCAGGCTGAATTATTTGTAGCTCCCTGATTGCATCCCACCTTATTACTAACTGCACCATCTGCTCAGTGCTCCACTCCTTCCTCTTTTCTGGGTTATCTCCATATGACCTTCAGGATTTAGTGTTGGCCCCTCCTCTCTCACAGGCTTTGTGCGCAGAAGCCATCCCCACCCCAAGTTTGGTTCGGTTCCTTGGCACCACCATCACACACGTTGCCCGCTTCAAACATAACAAGTTGACAGTAATGGGGGCTGTGTTGATTGAGCACTAAATTATGTTCCCAACTCTATGATACGTATTCTCATGCATTGTCTTGGTAATCATCACAGCAGTCTTAGGAGGCAAATATAATGACCTCAGTTCCCTACATAAGGAAATCACACATTTGATTAAGTAACTTGCCCAACATCGCACAGCCAGGAAGTGGCAAAGCTGGGATTCAAACTGCTTCCAGAGTCCGTACTTCAAAAAGTTACACTATTATAATGATTTGTTTCCTTGGAGTGCCTGGGTGGCTCAGTAGGTTAAGTGTCCAACTCTTTTTAAAGATTTTTTTTTAAGATTTTTATTTATTTATTCATGAGAGACACAGAGACAGAGAGAGGCAGAGACACAGGCAGAGGGAGAAGCAGGCCCCATGCAGGGAGCCCGATGTGGGACTCGATCCTGGGTTTCCGGGATCATACCCTGGGCTGAAGGAGGCACTAAACTGCTGAGCCACCCGGGCTGCCCAAGCGTCCAACTCTTGATTTCAGCTCAGGTCACGATCTCAGGGTCATGAGATTGCCCCCTGTGTCAGTCTCTGTGCTCAGTGGGGAGTCTGTATGAGTATTCTTTCCCTCTCCCTCTGCCCCTACCCAGCCCACCCGCCCCCCCGTTCTCTCTCTTAAATAAATAAATAAATAAATAAATAAATAAATAAATAAATAATTGTTTCCTTGTCTGTCTCCCCTACTTGTCTATCTCCCCTACTTGTGTAAACTTCTTGAGGCCACAGACCATGTCATGATCACCTAGCCTCTACAGTACCTGATACTACTAATAATAATGTGGGCAAGATAATTAATATTTAATGGCTGCTGATTGGGTGCTAAAGAATTTGCATGTATTTTTGTGCACATTATACACAACCATTGCAGAGTGAGTAAAATCATTTTTAGCTTATATTGGAGAACTCGAGGCTTAGAGGGTTGGGAAAGATTTTTTAAGATTATATAGATGTGGGATACCTGGGTGGCTCAGGGGTTGAGCATCTGCCTATGACTCAGGGCCTGATACTGGATTCCCTGGATCAAGTCCCACATGGGGCTCCTTGCATGGAGCCTGCTTCTCCCTCTGCCTGTGTCTCTGCCTTTCTTTCTGTGTCTCTCATGAATAAATAAATAAAATCTTTAAAAAAAGGATTATATAGATGTCTCTAAAGCCCCTACTCCTTTTGATGTACAATTTTACACTTTCATCTGACAGAAAATAGGCATGAACTATCTCTAGAATTGTCCAACAATTGCCAGTGAACCCCAAAGCATGAGAGAGACCTAGTAATATGCATATATAGGCAGATTCTTTAACTTTCATTAGGCCTGTTGATCTATTTTACTTGAACCCATTCTGATTCACTTTCAGCTTTAATCTCATGGGTACCTGCTTATTTTTGTGGTTAAATGAAACATAGAGATTCATGTACCAAAGAGAATTGGTTCTTACTATTGCTACCTCTCAAGGTTTTTTATTCAGAAGGATCAGCAAGACCCAGGCCCTGCATAGTGCCCATGAGATGCAGTGGAAGGCATGTTGGTCTAGATTGGAAAAGAAGGCTCTCAATCCAACCATGTTGTTGGGTCAGTTGCTTCTCGTCATTTCAGTTTTCTAATCTATAAACCGGCTTCCCAAGTGGTAGACTGTGGGCCAGCCATATCACCATTGCCAGGGGAGTATTTTTATATATATATATATTTTTTTTTTTTAAAGATAGATTTATTTATTTATTTATTTATTTATTTATTTATTTATTTATTTATTATAGACATAGAGAGAGAGAGAGAGAGGCAGAGACACAGGAGGAGGGAAAAGCAGGCTCCATGCCGGAAGCCTGACGTGGGACTCGATCCCAGGACCCCAGGATCACGCCCTGGGTGAAAGGCAGGCACTAAACTGCTAAGCCACCCAGAGATCCCCAGTATTTGATATATATTGATTCCTGGGTTCCAGCCGCAGATTCGATTCTGTAGGTTTAGGGCAAGCATTTTTGAAAGCTCCTCAGGTGATTTTGCTGCAGTGAAATTTTGTGTACCACTGAAATGATTTTAGCTAAGAGATAATGTCATTTACTATCCAGGCTCACTTCTTGGAGGCTCAGGCGAATGTATTTTTGTAAAAATTGGCAATTTATACATGGCAAGGCTTGTAAACTGAGGGCTCTCGATGTAGTCGGCTCAATGAGTGAGTTTCATATTGATTACATTCACGAAGGAGGCTTGTGCTATTTGGAATGTTCTTTTTTATAATAATAAAAGCGATGGCAAATATTATGTAGAAGTCTTACTAAGTTTAAAATTTTGTCACATACATTATTTTATTCAGTGTTCACTTCATAGCTTGCTTCCTTTTTACAAATGAGAGAACTGAGGCTTCCAGGCTTGTCCAAAGTTAGAGAGTGAATCAGGAGCATTGCCAGAATTTGATCTTGTATCTCTTGAATCCCAAGGCCACGACGTATTCAGTTCCTCAATAACTGCCTCGTGGCCTATGACTGTCACAGTAGGACTTCTAGTCTTTATATGAAAAGGAACTACATTTCATTTTCACAAAGCTTTTAGATTTTTTAGATAAGAAGGATAGGATTTTTGATTGCAAGCCTGCTGAAAGGAATGGATAACATAATACTGCTGAAGGCTTTAGCATGCCTCTAGCAATTTCCACAAACCTTAAAAAAATTTGCTAGGCTTAGCAGAAGAAGCTGGTTTGAAAACCACTGGTTTAGAAATTGTGGCCCTACAGGCAGATCCTGATCTACATGTTGAGGATCTCATTCTCTAATATTGATTCTGCTTCCCATTTGCTCCCCAAAAGACTGTATTTCTCCCTCCACCCTCCCCATTTCAACAAATGGAGCCATGAGCCGTCCAGTTGAACAGTCCAAACTAGGGTTCTTATTCATTTTACCCTCACTCTGCTTCCCAATTCCTATTAATCATGAAGTCCATTGGGCTCTAGGCCCAAATACATCCTACATTTTCCCATTTTTCTCCACATTCCCCTCTTAATTCCTCTTCAAATCAGACCCCCACAATCTTTTTCATAAACTGCAAGAGCTGCCTACTGGGGGCTCTCAGATTTTTTCTCTTGCTCCCCTGCAGTCCATTCCCTTCACTTAGACAAGAGACCTCTTTTAAAATGTAAATCCTATGTTATTCCCCTACTTAAAACTGCAGTGAATTCCCAGTACATTTGGAACAAAATCCAGACTCCTTAACATGTGGCCTTCAGCCATCTAGTTTCTCCTGGCCCTTCTGACCTCTTGTCCCCTCATTCCAAACAGCATCTCACCATGCTAATCACACCGGACTTGTGTCAGCTCTGAACATATCGAGCTGACTTTGGTCGTCAGCTAACACTGTTCAGAAAGGCCACACTGCAGAGGAGGCTACTACCAGCGTGTCGCTATTTTTACACTAAGGGTGTTTTGCTAATTAGTGGAGTAAAGGTAAGAAATAGATTTTTTTTGGTGAAATTAGTGCCTTGTTATTTAACATGATGAGTGCTAGAGATGGAGTCTCACTGGTAAAATTAAGAGTGGATGTGTCAAAAACATTTTGGTTGTATCCCCCAATCTGGTATGAACAAGGCATAGGGAACTAGAAAAACACTTTCTACTTGGAACTGGAACGCAGAACTTGATCTTGAATTCTTCTATGTTTAGCTGTTGGTTCAGAAGACTTGATTGCTTTCATGGAAGATGGTGATGGCGATACCAGGAAGGACAGAGAGGTGGCACCCCACTGAGCAACAGAACTGGTTTCAAGAACTGTGTGAAGCCTGTTTGCTAAAACATTTTATTTAATAAAGTCCTTAGTGTGTGGTAGGATTTAGTATGACTCTTGCTTTCATTTGTAAACTAATAGCAAAGTCGTAGAAGAAGTAGCTCACCCTTAACCTATCTCAAAGCTTAGGATGGTAATTGCTATCTATCAGAAAAGAGCCCAAGACTTGTGCATCCCAGATGGGCTTTGGCTTGGCTTATAAGAATTAGTAGATGAAACTCACGTGCATGTTCGTTTACTTGTTTAGTATTTCCTCTGCTGCACCTCTGACTCCTGTGTAAGTCTCCCAAGAGCAGAAGTCTTAGGTGATTTCTTCCTTGACCAGAACCTTGACCAGAATCCGGGACCTAGGAGGCACTATTTCAGTCACTCAATGACTATTTTAGATTTCCAAAATTAGAAGAAAAGGGAAGGGAGAAGGAAAGGTAAAAAGAGGAGTGCCTGGGTGGCTCAGTTGGTTAAGCATCGGACTCTTGATTTCGGCTCAGGTCATGATCTCAGGGTCCTGAGACTGACTCCTGAGTTGGGCTCTGTGCTGCACATGAAGCCTTCTTGGGATTCTCTCTCTCCCTCTCCCTCTGCCCCTTCCCAGTACTGCTTCTCCCCACTTGCTCACACCCTCTTTTTCTCTTTCTCTCTCTCTTAAAAAAAAAGAGGCAATAGAAGACAGAAATAGGAGTAAGGAAAACTGGGAAGAGGAATGAAGAATAGATATATGGAGAGGACAAGAGTCCTTAGTCTTAAATAGGCAATAGAGAAAAGTAGTAGAGCTAGGATCCTAATGTGTGTTTCTTAGAATACTGGCCCTGTGAGATGCTATGAGGAAAAGCATATTGAGTAGTTAAATAAGGTTGATAAGACATAAACCTCTCTCTCAAATAAGCATGACTCACATGAATATATATATATTTTTTTCACATGAGCATGTTAAAGGCTGTGAGAGGCATTTTAGGGAACACACACGCACAGACACAGGCCTACACACACAGCAAAACATCATGTTAACTTTGTTTTACTCAGTATTCCCAAACTCATTTGAACATGGGGCTGTTTTTTCTCCGTGACATTTATTAACAAACTCTGAAAAAGGCTTTAGAAAAACATAAAGGTTGTGGATAGGAAACAGGCAAAGAAAATACCAGTGCTTTCATTATCTTGTGAAGCTAGTTCTGGGGCAAAGGTCTAACCTTCCCTTCCCATGCACTTCATGCATGGAGAGCATCTGCAACTGGGTTCTGAGGCAGCCAGGAAAACAACTCTCGGTCTACCTCTGCCTTCTGACCCACCCTTCACCCAGAGAAAGGAAGATGGGCTGAATGGCTGAGCCTTCCTGAAGCAGGAATACGGAGAGATAACTAGGAGCAATCATGCACTGAAAATCGGATATGAACGTGCTACCCAGTGTAGCAGAAAAAATGAACCCATGAGAGTTGCCAGTACAGTGAAACCCACTTACTACATCCTTTTAAAGATCAACCTAATGCTCACACATGCTCAATGCTTCCTTTTCCTGGCCCTAGGAGAAATATTATGAAGGTGTTTCACTTTAGTAGGGTTCATGAGTTTATGGCCTTGAGAATGCCCTTGAGAATAAACTCTAGGGATTGAGAGAGAAGAAAAGAAAAGCTACTTCTAATGGATTTTTGTCTCTATCTCTTTTCCATAACATTGCAACTAAAACATTTGAATTAAATTTTCTAAACGCAGTAAGTACCAAAAAGAGATGACTGTTTTCCTTCTCTTATTATCTTCAGTTAACTACAAATCAAATCATGTCAGAGAACTAAGCAAATATATTTTGGGAGAGATTCCTAAAATATAAATACTCCAAAATGCATATGACTACCCCTTAAATGTTTGAATAACATCAGGGACATATGAATGTGTGCAAAGGCAAGAGAATAAGAAAGAGAATGTGCTCTTGCTTAGCCCCCAAACCTCTTATGTGCTTTTCTTTCCACTTGGAGCTCTTTGGTCTCATTTTTGTCTCACTAATCACCATTCATCCTTCAATCTGCGGTTCTTATGACATTTACTTTGACAAGTCTTTCCTGCTCCAGCCACCTCATCTGGAAGAACCTGGTCAGGTGTCTGCATTGTAACTTCCCTTACCACATTTGGTTGTATATTTAATTGCCCATTTACCACTAGATTATAAACTCCAAAATATCAGGGACCATGTATATCTCATTCATTGGTTAGTCCCCAGAGCTAATGCATTGTCTGGCAGAAAGTAGATGCTTAATAAATTGGTTGGCCCTATAGTTTAGGTTTAACTAGAATATAACCTACATTTTGATACCCAAAATGGCATTTGGGGAAACTCACATCAGCATAAATATTAATTCCATGTTCATATATATATATATATATATATATATATATATATATATAGTAGCCGTCAGAGAAAAATATATTCCTGGGATTGGCTCCAGGGTAATTTAACCAGAATTCAAAGAAAAGCTTAGTTTAAGAATTATGGAAATTAGAAACTAAAAGCTTAAGAGATGAAGTTTTTGAAGTAATCTTGAGTGTTGCAAGTTTGGAAATGGATTCACTTCATGAAAGCATTGCTTTTGGTTATAAAGTCTAAGTTAGATGATCGAGAGGCATTTCATTGTTTAAGATGTTTGCTTCATTGAAATGCTGTGTGGTTTTCTAGTCACATGACTGTCGAGGTCATATACTTATGTGAAAGCTACAGAATGAATAAAAAATAGATGAAAGATTTAGGTTACGCACACACAAGTTCTTTTTCGTGAGACAATCATTTGCATGTGTGTTTGCATGGCTATGTTAGGGTGTATAGACAGGGATGAAAAGAAGGAGAAAACGGAGAAGAAATAAAGAAAAGTAAAATAAAGAGATAGGCAGAGAGAGCAAAAAATTGGGTTCATAGCCAAAATCTTGGATTCTGGGTATAAATAAATTAACCAAATGAAAGCAAACCAATATTTGACTGACATAAACTAATCTGAAGCCTCTATGTGTGTGTGTGTGTGTGTGTGTGTGTGTGTGTGATTATGTTTGCAGGAGTCATTTCTTGGTCGTCTGCTGTGTTTGTTGGCCCATACACACGTTGCATCAGAGGTCTGTAATCTTTGATAAAATTCTTCTCTAAACAAATGAATACTAAAGCAATATGCTGATGACCAAAATTTGGTCACACCATGCAGAAAGATCAAGTGCAATGAAATAGTTTGGAATTTTTACCAGTAAAAATACTGGTTGCTATGTGGCACATAAAGCTTTACTGGGCAATCAAGAGTATAGTGAAAAACCAAAAACAAAATCAAGCATATACAGAGTGGGAAATCTGAAAGAAAGAGTACACTCATATAGAATATGACGATGCTGGAGCAGGAGAGAAAGAACACAAACTATATTGTGGGGGAGAACACAGTTTTTAACACTCAAGTCTCAGAATGCTCAGTGTAAGTTCAGTACAAACTATCTCCTCTTTATTCTATAAAAAGCCGCTTGAGCATTTGGAGAGGTACAAAGAAGGAACAGAAAGATAGAGGAGCTCACGATGAGCTATAAATCTTGATGCTTAAATTGAGTGGGGGGAGTTGAGACAGTACAGTGCAGTACTTGTTAAAAAAAAAGTGACAAATGGTGTTTCCATTTGCGAAAGTCATTTACAATTGGCCATTAATAAAAGGGTTGGGATAGGGGAGCCTCTCGTAGAAGTTTTAAAATTTCAGTCATCAGATTTAGCCTATTTCATTTAATTCCATTTAACAGCTCAGAGTTGATTTTATTCAAATATGTATAAGGTCTCAAATGGAAAACATTTTGGTAATTTGCATGGCTATTTTCAAGACTGCAAAATCTAATCGTCACAGACAATAGAACCAGACTGTCGGCAATGGAAATAAGGGACGAAAATGACTGATGTAAATCAGCCCTTGAGAAGTTAGGTTTCTCCCAAGATAACCCAAATCAGTGCAATGTCCTTGCTCACAAAGTTGATGTTCACAGAAGTAGCTGATGACATTCCCAGAGAAACTGCAAGTCCTGCCTGGGGCCATGGTCTACTCGCGGCGCAGTCTCCCTATGGTGCTGTCTTCTACTATGAGGAAATAAACCTTTTCATCTTGATGAAGAAGGGTCTCGACATGTTTTATTAGTTGGGGCTTAGTTTAAACTCCTTTTTCTTTAAGTGTCTTTGGGGTGACTGTTAGATTCCTTGCTCTCTTGATATCCTGGAGATCCACTGGGTGCTATAATTATTATAATTGTGGGCCATAACTGTCTTGTTTTGGGGCCATCTGCTCTTCTCACTTGAATAATCTAGTTTGTCATTGGGCACACATAAATCACAGACAGGATGGTTTTCTCTCTTCCTGACTTGACAAACACCAAGCACATTTAGAATTCAGCCTTGTAATTAAGCAGAGCCCAATCTCCACAGGCAGGGCTGATACAAAAGGATGTGCAGCCTGGGGAAGGGCTCTTTGTGTTGACCTTGGATGGCAGACATTATAGCATCTGAGGGAATTGCTGGCCCGATGCTGTCCTCATCGGTAACCCTAAATCACATCCCCAGATGATGTGGTTAGTAGGACACCAGGCGCTAAATTTGGAGTGAAAGGACCTCTGATCGGTCTTTGGGCTGTGTAGGTGTGTGTGTGTGTGTGTGTGTGTGTGTGTGTGTGTGTAATGATACGAGCATTACAACACATTTATTTGTTACAGGAGGAACCAATTGGTGATAAGAATAAAAACAATAAGGCTTTCTCAAAGTATGAGTGTGTTTGTATACCTGCCCTCTGTATTGTGGTTTATAACAGAGGTACCTTTTCATTGTATCCCCACTCCCACCCTTCCCCCATCAAAGAACCTAGAGTGCTCTAATGCCAACCACACATGGTTCAGATTAATCTTAATGGGCTGTGTTCTTTGTGGGAAGATGTTGCTGTTTTGACCCCCTCAATATCGAAAGACAGGAGTTGACTTGTTACCTGGCCCCTCACAGAAGGTCTCTTCAGTAGAGGGACCAACTGTCTTGATTTATCCAAGACTGTCCCCGTTTTATCAATGAAAAATTTTCATCCCCAAACCCCACAGTTTTGGGCTTGATTGCTTCTCATTTGTTAGCACTTGCTATGAAAACTCAACAGTGTGAGATGGTTGCTTGCAGATGGCACTGTTGCCTGTTGCTCTGACAATTTGCTTTGACCTTACCCTATTTATTTGATCCTCTGGAATGCAATTTATGCTTAGCTTTGTCCCATGTTCTAATCTGAGGGTTTTCAGGCTGTACCCACTGCACTGCAGGTCCTTGCTCTCAGTCAAGACCCGAGAGCTCCAGATTGCCTCTCACCATTTCAACAAAAGTAGCTCCTCCACATTCTGTGTAGGATATTGGGTTCTATATAAGACTGACCAGCAAAAAGATGTTTCTTAGGGGTGCCTAGCTGGCTCAGTTGATTCAGCAGGCAACTCTTGCTCTAGGGGTTATAAGTTTGAGCCCCATGTTGGGTATAGAGATTACTTAAAAGTAAAATCTTGTAAAAAAATTTTAAGAATCACAGCCTAATGAAGTTGCTAAATTTATTTAGACTTTAATAAATAAGCTCAACTGCCTTTAAGAAAAGGGAAGGAATAGGACTAGCCTTTGATAGGGGAGCCTTTGCTTTCCCCCTTCTTTTTTTGGGCATAAAAAGTGTTGCACTAGTAGTCAAATGTTGGCAGTTGTAAAATATTTCCCCTGATTGTCCTCTCTTCCTGAGCATCTTTCCCTTTCTCTTTGATAGCACAAGTTATCATGTAATAGTCCACATGTTGGCATTTTCAGAATGTCACGGGTTGACTGAGGGATAAATACAAGGAAACAATTTTAAAAGCTTGCAGTTTCAAAGTTTTTCTTAGAATGTCAGAAATGTACAGTATCCTATGGGTCAGTCTAGGTAGCAGCATAGAGACCTGGTATTATTATAGGTTGATTTAGTTATGAAAGGGATTTATTGCATAGATAATGCATCCATATTTTCTGGAAAACAAGTAAACATGTAATGCATATATCATTACACACACACACACACACACACACACACTCACATTCACGCAGCCCATCTTTGGAGAGAAACAAACCTTGAGCTAAACCCTATAAGGAAGCAGGACAAAGTGCTGAGGTCAAAGAATAAATAGCCAACCAAGACTGGTGAGAATTTCTTGGGGTTGTGTTATGAGAGAAAGGCCTAAATTCAGATTAGGTTCAGGTTAGGAGAGAGAAACTAAATATTTCAGGTCAAAGGAAAGATATTTTAATGAAAATTTAAAGACATGAGAATAGCCCCTAGGAGCACAAAAGAGTGAGAGAGACCTAGTTCTAAATCATTGATTCTGTTTGCTTTTTCCATTCATTCATTAACTTCCAACCACCACGTGGTGTTGATACCTTCATAATATTGTAACACCAGCCTTCTGCACTTTACCACCGAGGCTTCCTGTGCTGTCTCATCTGCTGGTTTCTTCCTGTGTTGGTCACTTCATTTTTAATCTCTCAAAACTATGTATTGAGAGATGTTGATTTGAAATATGAAAGGATGTAGGCCTTTATTTGGCATAGCTTCTAGATTAAAGTTAGAATTTGGGTTCAGAGCTCTGATGATGCTCTCAGCCTCTTTATTCCTGTCACCCACACACTTTCTTTACTCTCACATTATCTCTTGAACTGTTTCTTCTTCCTTTTTCTCTCCTTCTGCTTCTTTTGTCACTCTATGTGTATGTTCACTGAATGGTTGCATGGCTCTTTCCCTCCAGACAGAAAACATAGGCAGGACAGTGAGGAATAATGTCTGAATTTAGGGAGGGTCACTATTGTCACACATCTGAGGGAATCTGTGAAGGACATTATTAACCGGGAAGAGATTGGCCACATTCCCAGATGAATCTAGAAAATTTCAGTGGCTTTCCTGGTGTTGTATTCTGTTAGTTTTAAATTTTTCTCTTTTATCTATTTTTTTTTTCTTACAAACCCAAGGAGTAGTCCTGGGCAGAAATAAAATGGCCTTTGTCAGGTTATGTTTCCACAAGGACATGGGGGAAAAGGGTTGTATGCGAATGTGTTAATATGATTCTAAGTGCTTTCAAACCATTCTCTTTAATTCTCTTTGTGGCATGTAATTCCTGAGGGACGTGCACCAAATTGATAAGCTCAGTGCTAAAGTGAACTGTCTCATTTAGTCCCCAGGAGCCTCTGACTGAAGTGTCAAAATACAATTGTGCACCAGCAGCACTGCTGTCCTGGAGAAGAAACACTTCAGCACACTATTGACATCACAAGCAAATTAAAAGACTCACCAAAGTTAATATTCTCACATTATAACAACATCTCCTATAAATTATTAAAGCCCACACAATTTATTACCCATGTTAGAAAAAAAAAAAAAAAAGCAAGTTGAATCATGAGCCACGCTACTTAATGATTTATTTTTTTGGTCTTCAATGTGTTGAGGTTTATAAATCACCCTGCTCAACTCTACACTGCACCAAGGAGAAAGCAGTTGCAGTCATGCCCTTCCCTCACCAGTGATCACCTATGCACAGGGTGGAAGCATAGTCATTATTTTAGCATTTATCATCAGCCTCTGTGTTTCAGACTGGCTGTTCCTTTTCATTACTATAATGCTTAAGCCTGGCATTGAATGGATATGATTTAAGGCTTCAGATGATAGATCTAAGCTTTTTCAGAAATAAATATTAACCTCATTATTTAGGCAGGGAGGCCAACCAACCTGCTGTATTCTATCTCAAGGCTTCCAAGTAAATCAAGATTTACCTAGAAATCTTGCGCTCTTAAGTCTGGTCCACTAGCTTCACCACTAGTCTATCTTGATTATATCTTATGTTTTTAAATAGATAAATATATTTTATTTCGCTCTGAGTGCTGCGTATTATCTCTCGCTTTGCCATTGACTTGGGCAAGTCATGGAAGTTCTCAGAGACCTGCTTCCTAATCTATTCAATGAGTATATTATGTTAAATAACCTCTAATTTCCCTTTCATATTTAAAGTTCTGACAGTCAGAGTGTGTAACTGTAAATTGGGCAGTGACTTCCCTTGCTGTTAGAGTTCCTGAGAGCCCTGTGAATATTTGCCTGAGGCATCTCTATGCCTTTGCCCTAAATTTGCTCTAAGAGGCCTGGGGTCTCTGCTGGGCCTGTCTGTCCCTACTTGTCTGTGCTGGCCATAGAGCAGGAGAAAGATTTCAAGAGGAAATGAACTATACTTGAAAAGAATAAGAAGTTAGAGATGGGTTAGAACTGCTGCTGAGATTCTTCTAGAAATGTTGGGCAAATGTTGTCAAAATTAAAAAAACTCCTCCAAGTTTAGTTTATCATTCCAGGCCTTTGGTGACCATTTGATCTGACTTCTTTGCTTGTTGCACATGAGCCCTTAATGATGAGCCTCTAGTCTTGTGTATTCCTAACCCAGGCTGGTGTTCCCTGGTGTGCAAGCACTGATCTCTGCTGCAGAGACAGCACATCAGATTTTGAAAATAGTGTCACGTTAGATCACTGTCCTGAAGTTAGCAGCAAAATAAATACTTGAGCGTAAACTAAAAAGGCATGTAAATACAAGTTGTTCTAATAGTTTCTCTTGTAAAGACAATTTGATACACATACTTCTTAGGAATTAAAATAATAGACATCAATAATGCATGGGACGACACATTTAATTTGCTTTGCAGAAGTAAACAAACATGTCTGCATTTTTTATGTGGCATCTCGAAACTTAGGAAACGAAGTTTGAACCTCTAAAATGTGCTATTTTAGATTACGTATGGTAAGCTTGCATCAGTATCCCAGTCTCTGATGTCACCTGCGTGGAATTTGGCTTTTCTTCTACTTAAATAGATACATTTGGGGCCATCACTTAAGCTTAATGATTTCGTTTTCTCATCTGAAAAATAGAGACAGTAATCCTTGGTTCCTTTATAGGGCTGATATACCACTAAAAAGACATCATATATTTGGGGAAGTTCTTTTTCAAAGGATACATCTGTATAGAAGGAAAAATTATAGTTTTGATTTTAATTGATATGAATAGTGATGAAACCCAATGGAATTCTCCATTCCTAATCCAAGTAGAAAGGCGTTATCCCGCTCATCTACCACAAACACCTTTCTCAGGTAGCATTTCCACATTCCTTTGCTTACTTGAAAAGGTTGTGGGATGGGTGGGATGAAGGGGGGGTCTTCAGTTTTACCTTTCTTGTCCCAGAAACTTTACCATGTTGCAGAAAGCTTTGAAAATACAGTGGCCAAGGCTGATAGTTTTGCCACTTGCTGGTCGATTAAGTTCAGCAAGCATTTACTGGGTTCCAACTATGTGCTAGGCCTTTATTCACACAGACAGATGAGTGTACTAAGAATTTACTACACGTAGGAGAACAATTTTCCTGTGTAGGTATCTATCCCCCAAATGTTTGAGTGTTGGGATATGGTAAGGATGGGGGATTTATACTTGGGAAAGTTAAGTTCGGGCACCGGTTGCCTAAGATCTTCACACAGACCTTCGACTTCTTGTAGAAGTGGTAGGATAATGCCCCGTTGCAGAACAAAGGCTGCAGCAGGCTTTGCTAAAATGTAAGGTCCACTCTGCTGATTAGATAGAATCATTGAACCTTATGCTACCCGATATATACAATGGAATCCATAAGCACCCTCCTAAGAGGGGAGGCATTTAGATGAGGTCTTTAAGACTTAGGTATTGTGTACCATGAATGAACATGAAAGGCTGGTTGGCATAAATAGCCATTCATTCTGTCAACAACATTAATTGAAAACTCAGGGGTGCATAAAGCCCCATTCTGGTTTATTGAGTAAGCCACAAGAATACCTTCACATCTGTATGCAAATATTTCACAACTGTGAAAACCCACTACTACTGGTGAGTGAGTGCTGCTGATGTGAAGAGGCTGTCAAGTGGTGGCATATCCATGTTGGCTGTGACCTGTCTACATGATGTTTGCCTAACGCTTGTGTGTCATAATTTTCTGCAATATACATGTCCTTTAAATGTATTATGGCACTTGTAAATACTCAAATTGGTTCCAGTGTCCTTGGCAAAATGCCTCAACTGGACTGAAAACCTTGGCAATGTATTTTGGCAGGGTATTAGTATGTTTGCTGTGTAAAGGATCATGCATTGATATTGATATTTGCATTCTGTAAAAGCTGTAGATTTTGCATAATTTTATCCTATGTACTGGGTAGATAATTTTCAGTTACTGTGAGACCTTTTCCCAGAGCGTTTTTCCATGTTTTAGTATATTTTCTCTTCTCTTTCCTAACCTACACTTTTAAGCACAGGGACTGCCATCTACTTTACGGTATCCGGGAATCTACCTGGTTCTTTCCTAGCCTTGCCTACACTGACTGAGTGGCTTTGGATTGATTAATCCCACCTTTGCTGACACCGGTCAGCCGACTTGGTCCTGCCCTACCATGTTCACTCAGCATCCACCTCTGCACTGCTTGCTGTGAACACCTGTGACTCTGAGGACTTTTTTTTTTTTTCCTCTCTGAGAATAAGCTCAGTTTATGAATAAAGCAAGCTGGAAATGCCCTAGAATTGTTTTCTCCAGAGGCCAATTTCAACCAAAGATGGATGGGGAGTTGGTAGATAAATATGCCAGCCTCTTTGCCCCTTGGCTGGGCTGATAATACTAAGTTATGGTCTATACCATCCTTCAGGGGTCCCCAGCAGGACTAAGCTCCAGTTACCAAGTTGGAACTGCCTTGAAAATGCACTTTTTATTGACTTTCTTCCATCCCCTGTCTCCCTCCTCACTCCCTGTCAGTGTTTCCTGGGATCAGCTCCCAAATAAATTACAATGATCCCCCCACCTCCCACCCCGAGGTCCGCTTTCCATGGCTTCAGTTGCCTGTGGTCAACGGCAATCTGGTGGTCGAGGTGTTGTCAGGAGGTCAGTAGTAGCCTAATGCTCCGTCACAATGCTGACGTCATTCACTTCACTTCCTCTGATCACAGAGGTGTTTTATCTCCTATCTTCACAGGAAGGAGGGGGAGTACAATACGGTATTCTGAGAGGGAGAGACCACATTCACATGTCACATACGTGACACTATCTTGTTATGACGGTTCTAGTGTCAGTGTCATTGTCGTTCATCTCCCGCTGTGCCAAATTTACAAGTTGAACTTTATCATAGGTACGGAATACAGGAAGGAACAGCCTACAGAGGGTTTGGTACTACAGGATTTCAGGCATCCGCTGGGCTTCTCGGAAAGTATCCTCCCTAGATAAGGGGGCCTGCCCTTGAATCCTTGTGTTAGAATAAGCTTCTGGAAGGACCCAAAGTATTTAAGTTTCTCACACGTACAATGAAAACAGTAGTACCTACCCTCCCTATCCATGCAGTTATCAATGAGGATCAAATGGATGGAATATACACACGTGCTTTGAAAATTGTGCAACATTAAATAAGTTCATACATTTTAATCATTATTATTGCTGTTGTGTTTTTTTTTCGAACTTTAATTCAGGTGTGTAAAATATTTGCAAATATAATTCTTGAGCTGGGAGCTAAAGAGAAAAATATCTGAAAATAATAATGTAAGATAGAAAGTTATTGACAAAGGGTAGAGAATTAGCACCACAAGGTGAAGAGAACTTTTCAACTACTACTGTAACACCACCCAACACCCACATAACCCTCTCCCCCAAATGACAGATGTCAAAGACAAAGGATTAAAAAAAGAGACAACTGGTTTTCCCTATTGTCACTTTCTTTTCTAGAGAAGAATATCTTTCCATCTTTTCTTTGTTTGGAAGGCGCCTTTTCATTATGTTCTACATTCACAGGGCAGGGGCTGTATTTAAAGCTTTATTTTGTAGAGTGCTTTAAAAAGTTAATCATGTTATTCAAACATTCAGAAAGCTTAAAGAGAAAAATCTTACTGACCCAAAGCAGACAGTGCGGAGACAGACAGAGGGACGAGTTTAAGGAGCTGCAGTTTTACATAGTCGTGGCCGCTTATCAACCAAGAGGCAAATTGACCACTGAGGCAGAGAATTCAATGTTGTGTGTTACCTCCCAAATAAAATGTGTGGGAAATTTTTCAGGGGAAAAAAAGAAAATTGTCAAGCCAGAGGTTTTCATCGCTTGATACACTTTAACCACCTTTCTCAGAAACCTGTCTGGAAAAAAAAAGTAAAATCTGTGCATCCTGGAAGCAGAATGGGAGAGAAGATAGTCAGATAAAGAACCGTGGTAGGTAATATGTTTAACAGCCTAAAGAGATATGAAAGCAAATGCCAAAGCAATACATCCATATTACAGCTTCATGTAATTATATCTCACCCACTAAATGGGTTTTATTAACTGAATGGAGAGCTGAACACTTCACTTTTTGTCACACCGTAACTTTCTTCGATATTAATCGACTGTGCCCACGTTTATCCCCGAACTGAAGACACCACGGTGCTAGTTTACTTGTAGCGTGTGGTTGACTGCCACGTTGAAATAATGATCTTTTGTAATTGTTAACGATTTCAGTGAAATTTAGTACATTCATAGTCGCAGGGATGCTGTTGCGCAGAATGAGGTCTGTCATTAGAGTCACAATTTAGTTCCCATCAAAACATTCCCGAGATCTTAAAATAGGGACAGTGCTTACAACCTGGTGGCTCCTTCAGTGTTTCCCCTCCTGCTTTTCCTGGGAGGTTAGGCTGAAGCATTTTCCTCCCTATTTGTTCCCAGGAAGGCTTTGGCTAATCTTCAATTCATACACTGACTGCCTTTTTTTCTTTTAAGGGATCCTTGCCTCTTAAAAAGTTCTTGCATTTCCCAATTTTAAACCACATCCGGGCAGTCACTTTGTCCCCCCTGCTCCTCTAATACTTAGCTGATGCTGCTAGCACCGCACTTGTCATACCGCATTATAGATAGTTGCCGCAGTGGCTGTCGCCTGCATTCGACTATGAATTCCCTGAAGGCAGTAACCACCGTTTCATTTTTGCATTGTTAGCACCTGTCACAGTCCCTGGCATTTAGTCGGTGCTCAATAAGTGTTTGGTGATTGAATCAAATAGACACAATGCAGTGTGTTGATGTTTAATGCGTTTGTTGGCTCACATGACACCAGTTGTTCCTTATTATGTTATACATAAATCCTTATTAAAAGAATGAGTTTTTAAACCAGAAAGGCATAATCACGTTTAAGTTGAAATCATTTAGTTCTTCAGTTTAATTAGCTTTCAAAGGCTGTTTGCTGTCCAATGGCTTATTGACTTGAAATATTTTCTTTCTGAAGAGCAGGATTTCAAAAGATTTCTGATTTTTTAAAACAGATTTTTACTTTGCCAAGGAAACAGTGAGAACTGTAATAGGCTGACACCAATCCTTCACCTGATAAGTTAGGGAATTCCTACTCCATTAGGATTTGTTCAATTCAAGCCACTGATTTTAAATAGGAGAAGGAATTGAATACATGTTTTTAAAAATCCCAACTGTTGAAAAAAGTTCTGTAATATAATCTAAAATAAATATACCAACTTAACTCTTCCTTATAAAAAGGATACTGGTTGGTTTAAAAACCATCTGCAGAATAAATATTTATGGAGCAGAATGACAACTTGACTTATCCAAAGCATTGGCATACATTTTCTTAGTTAATGTTTGATGAAGCACTTCCACTTACAATTCTTCGGTGAACTAAAAGAAGAGTTTCATTAACTATTTTTGAAAGATAATGAGGCCATGATCCCTTTCCAGATGTTTCACTCGTCAAATAATTGCGATCTTTCTTCCAAATCTCCCTGGTTGCTTGGTTCCTATTTTCTTGTTTATTGAGCAGTGACTTATGAAGATGAAGAGAGATGTGATTTATAAGGATGAAGAGAAGTACAAATGCTAGACAGACGATGAGGATCAGAAAATTAAGGCATAGTTTTACCTTACCAAAATTGGAGACTCTTGAAGTTTTATTACTGAGAGATAATTATCTCAGATGTGGATAAAGAAAAAAAAAAATTCCTTGGTTTTTGCTTAGAAGCATAGGTGCACTCCAACTCTTTCTCTACAGGAGGGACTCAAGAATATGGTTCTTTGCAGAATTTCCCTTGGGGTTTATTTATTTTATTTTTTTTTAATTAATTTTTATTGGTGTTCAATTTACCAACATACAGAAAAACACCCAGTGCTCATCCCGTCAAGTGTCCACCTCAGTGCCCGTCACCCATTCCCCTCCAACACCCGCCCTCCTCCCCCTCCACCACCCCTAGTTCGTTTCCCCGAGTTAGGAGTCTTTATGTTCTGTCTCCCTTCCTGATATTTCCCAACATTTCTTCTCCCTTCCTTTATATTCCCTTTCACTATTATTCATATTCCCCAAATGAATGAGAACATACACTGTTTGTCCTTCTCCCTTGGGGTTTAGAAAGGAGACTAGGGAGTTTTGCTTGAGAGCAGACTAATCTAATTCTATTTTCTAGCATTCTGAAGTGCAGGACTAAGGAATAGGACCGATAACACACAGTGCAATTAAGTGTATACTGAAAAAGTTACTTAAAAGTAGCAGTAGGTAAGTTGGTGGTCACAATAAATGTAATGGCAACAAAAGTAAAGATAAGGTGAACATTTACTAAGTGCGTACTACATACCAAGTACTGTCGTAAACACCCTATGTATTAATTCATTTTTTCCCCTACAGTGATCATATGTACTAGAGAATGACATTAGCACCATTATACAGATGGGAAATCGATGCACAGAAATTTTTAGGTAACGTGCTCACGTTCACACAGCTAGTATGGGGTGGAGTGAGGGAGAAACTGAAGCAGCTTGTCTCCATGGTGATTGCTCTTATACTGTGTGATAGTGAACACCCAGATGATAGAAGAACTTTGAGCTATTTGCTTTGCATCTGGGTACTGCCCATGTTTTCCTTAATTTCTCTCCAAACTGTCATTTTGATTCTATCGACTTTGACTATGTTGGGAGTAATATGACAGAAGGCCAAGGAAAGTGATAATCAGCACCATAAAATATATAACAAAAACTAACAGAAATGATTTTGCATCCTTTTCAGCATCGTTAATAGTCTTTGTATTTTAACCACCCCATTTCCATCCTTTAGAAATTAATGAAAAGTGTTTCCAAGCTGTTAAGAAGTGTTTAATTGGGGTAAAGGTTGCAACCCAGGGGAGGAATAGAGAAATACCCATTCTCCAGCTGCTGTGAGGGGTGGTTACTAAAAGCTCACAGCTGCCTTTATCTTCTGGGAAGGGAAGCAGCCTTGCTTGGAATGTTCCCCCATGGGGGAAGCCAGCAGCCCTGATTAACTGATGTATATGGAATATAAAGGGTGGATTGAAGTCTGGCGCTCCAGGGCTTCCTGTAGGACAAGGCTCTCACAATTTTCAGGTGAGCACATATCCTTGCTTAGCTTCTTCCTTTCCTTGCCTCTGGCTCCTCCCATCAACTTCTCCTATGAGCACTGCCCCAATAAATCACTTTTGTAAGAATCTTTTTCTTAGATTATGCTTTGAGAGAACCCAAACCAAAATGGATTGTACTAGAAATGGTCCCAGGCGGTAGAGTCTAAGATGGGATCCTGGAGGTGGATGGCAGTGAGTCATTCCATTGCCAATCTAGCAGTGTGATTAAGATCAGAGGTCAGCAAACTATGATCTCTGGGCTAAATCCAGCTCGCTGCTTTTTGTAAATAAAGTTTTATTGGAACATTAAAACATTCATTAGTATAGTATCATTAGTGTATATATTGTCACATAAGAGCTGAGAATTTGAGACAGACTCCAAATGGCCTGCAAAACCTAAAATATTCATTATCACTTCCTTTTAAGAAACATTTTGCTGACTCCAGGCTAAAATTTTCATTCATGGTGGTAAATTGGATTGAGATACAGGTAGAAGGGGATGCTGTAGCTAGTTTAATGTCTGGCCTTGAGAGGCATAAGGAAATTGGAACTATGAGGACTGTGGATTTGTGTAACTGTTAGTCTCATTGATGCATTGAAGAGAGAAAGGGACATGCTCTATTAGTTACTACGGCTATGTAACAGATTATTACAAATTTAGCAGCTCACAACAACACACACTTATTATTTCCCTGTGTCTGTGGGTCAGGAGTTGAGGGATGGCTTACTGGGTCCTCTGCTATAGGGTCTTTTGGAAGGCTGCAATCAATGTGTCATTTTGGGCACAGTCTCACCTGAAGGCTTGACTGGGAAAGCATCCAATCACAAGCTCCTGTGCTTACTGACAGAATTTAGTTTCTTCTGAACTGTTGGCTGACGGCCCTCCTTAGTTCCTGGTTCCATGAGCCTCTCTCATATGTCAGATTAATTCATCAAAGCCAGCAAGAGAGGGATTCTGCTAGCAAGAAGGAAGTGACAATCTGATGTAGCCTAATCATGGAAGTGACATCCCATCACCTTTGCCATATTCTCTTGGCTTAAGGCAAGTCTCAAGGCCAAGCTCATACTCAAGGGGGTAGATTAAACAATGCTATAAATGCTAGGAGGCAGGGCTCATTGGGAGCCATCTAAGAGTCTATCTGCCACATAGGCTCAGATCTATTATTCAGACTTTAAAGCAAACTGTGGGAGTCAGAAAGTTTCATTAGAAGCATTTAAAGAGACGCTCGTCTCTTGTAGCTAGAGGGCAGACACATTTGAAGATCAAGCTCACATCATAATTGTAAAAGTGGCAAAACTTAAAAAAAAAAAAAAAAAAAAAAAAAAGCTTAATTCTCTGCCTTGGCAAGTCTCTTAGGCCAAAGTCAGAAGTCAGAGACCAAAGTCAGAAAGAAAAAGGGGTAAGATCTTAAAGTTTGGGATAAGGATATTTGGGCAATTGAGAACCCTAATTCTGTACATTCTCCTGAGCACTGTGGTTGGCAGCAGTGGCTAGTAAGCCCCTGCTCTCTTGGTGGAAAGATTTGAAGATTATAAAGAAGTCTCAGGTGAGGCAGTTTCCTTACAAGACAATCTTCAGGATCTGTCTGTACTTTCCATCACAGGAGTCAGACTGATAATTTGGGCTGTTATCTCTGCGTGTCTTGGCTAGGAAAGTAATGGCCTGCTGAGGGAGGAGATGAACTCCATACTAAGGGGGTGCCGGGTGTTGCCTGGGGGTGGGCCCTGAGGGATCTGGATCGAGGTAGGCAGAGTACAAAGCAAGAAGGACTGTTCGCTGATATGGGGTTACTCTGTCATGACACCGAGTTTAACACCCTGGCAAGGCCCTGGATGATGTGTCTAATATAAGACTGGGATAGCTCTTGGTTGCTGGGAAAAAGTGATGGTTCACATGAAATGAATTAGAGATCCCAGTGCTCTAGTAATAGATTGTGGGAGAAGGGAAAAACAGATAGGAAATAGACATGAAAAATGGGTCCATTAAATAAGACTGAAAAATCCATAGTTGACTATGTTCCTCAGGAGGGCTTGCAGAACAGTCTGTTTATTAACACGGTGAGAAATCTGTTGATGAAGGGGATTCCAACACCGAAAAAGCATAGTTCTTTTTAGGCCAGGGATAGTTGGAGATTCTGTTACAGGACTGGAGTCCACTGAATAGCAATGGTGATGGTAGGTTCCAGATTACCAGAGATTACAAGCCAACACTGAATTGTCAGAGGCAAAGTGGGTGCAATCACCACAAAGGGAAGCAAGGTTGGGATGACTGTCCTGTGGGTGGGAGTGGAAGCTGTTCCAAAGTATGTATGGAAATGGTTACCGTGTGTGAGGGCAAGTGGGATGGGCAGCCAGCCAGGCTATTATTTGCATATGTAATCAAAAGAGATTTTTAAAGAAATAGATGGGCAAAAGGCTGAGGTCAGGCAACTGAATGAAAGTCTTAATCTCTTGCTCTGTCTTCAGACCCAAGCCAGTGTTAAGACCCAGGGTCCACTAACTGAAGGGAATTCTGGGTCCCGTGTGGAAAGAACTGCAACTTTATGGCAAATATAACTCTCTACTCCTTCCTCCAAAGGATGACAGCTCTTCACTCAGGAACCTGTATGCTAGGGGAGAAGGGATACCCATACCTCTCTGTGACTGTTAGCTACAGGGCACGAGCTGATGCTCACAGCACCTCATGGGTCCCTGTTAAAGTGGGGATACATAAATGTTGAAAAGTAAATAGAGTCCTGGTCCAGATTCATTTCGTGGTGGGTCTACTTGGTCCACATGCTCACCCGGAGTCATTTACCTAGTCCCTGAAGGTATGATTGAATGTATCCATTAGGAGTTGTTAGGATCGTACCCTTGTTTTCTTGATTGGCGATTACATTAGCAAAAGCCACGTGGAAGTCCTTGAAGCTGTCTTCTTTGCCAAGTTAGTAAATTGAAATCAACAATCACATCCTGAGGGAAATTGCACAGATTAGTACCATTCTCATAGATTTAAAGAACGCAGGGGTGAGGATCCCCATCATTCCTCCATGTATTCAGCATTCTAGATGCTACACAAGCTAGATGGATCATGGCAGATGACAGTGGAATGCTGCCAAGTTAACCAAGTTGTAGTTTCCATCGCAGCTGCCATGCAGCATGTGACATATGCACTAGGGCAGAGTAACTGGATATAAGGTATTATTGTTCTGGCAAATATGTTATTTTCAGGAGCCATCAGGAAGGAGGATCAGAAGCAGTTTGCATTCATATGGATGAACAACAGCAGCCGTGGTCTTGTCTTAGCGTTATGTTAATTCTCTGGCTTAGTCAAAATATAGTCTGAAGCGATTGGAACCGTCTGGAAATTCTGCAGAACATCATGTGTGTGCACTATATGGGTAACATCGTGGTAACTGGACCAAGGAACTCACCTTATGGCAAAGGAAGTACGGCAGGCAGAGGACATATGAGCATAAGAGTCACTGGCCCTATTCTACTCTGGTGCAACTAAGACTTAGAGAGGATATCCTGTGAGGATGGGTACCATCTTTCAGGGTATGGCATACACTTTATTTTTATTTTTTAAGATTTTATTTATTTACTTGAGAGAGATAGGGCAAGAGCATGAATGCATGAATGAGGGGAGGGGCAGAGGGAGAGGGATAGGGGCTGTGCAGGGACCTATTCCCCCCGCAACAGATGTGGGGCTCAATTTCAAGACCTGAGCCAAAGTCAGATGCTTAACTGATTGAGCCACGCAGGCACCTCTGTATACACTTTAAGCCAGTAGCTATCTATGATCTGGTGCTCCGTCTCCAACAGCTACGGTACATGAATCCAGGAATTACAGGGTAGACATAAAATGGACCCAACTCACTGTAACTTCCAAGGAGCCACCTCTGCAAAGTTAGGTTTTGTGAGCCTAGAGGTCCTAGGTCCTAATAGAAGGAAACTTCCACCAGGGGATATAGCAAGAGTCTCAGTAAACATAAAGCTATTGCCAGATTACTTTGGGCTCCTTGTGCCAGCAGACTAGTTGGCACCACAAAAAAGTTACTATATTGGCAGAGAAACTGACCTGATTATCATGAGGAGGCGGCAGGGATGCCACAGATCAGAGGCAAGGAGCAGTGTGTTTGTCACTCAAGTGATCTGTTGGGACATATTTTGGTATCCCCGAACCTTATTTAACTGTGGTGGGCAAGTACAGCAACCACAGCCTGATTAGGGCACGATAACCTGGTGCTCAGACCCCTTAGAGTTGGTACTTTGGTTGACCTTTCCAGGCAATCTCCTTAGACCTGCAGAAGTACCAGCCCATAAGAAAGAGCATCTAGAAGGGTCATGGAGGAGGGAGATAATGACCATGTCACGGCCTTGGAACAAACCACAGCAGGGGAAGCTGTAGATTGTTCTCCTTCTTCTCCTTCATGTTAGCCCAGAAAATGTGGTTAACCAGAATCCTGAAGCATCCAGGCCTGCAAGGAGCAAACTTGAATGAGAAGCAAAGTGGGTCTGAGCAGCGTAAGGGCTGGACTACAGGGGTGGTTGTTGGCGTCCTTCCCATCCACCAGCGGCCGTGTTTGGCTGCTAATAGCTCAGGGCCATACTCTTCACAAAGGTTTGCCCTCAGCTGAACAGTGCCAACCAGCTGAGAATTACCCTTCCTGGGAATGAGAGGCGTTAACCCCGTGGTACAATTTATGTGCCAGAGTCCCCCAGGGGACCAGGCTACGCTAGCACTAGTTTTCAGCAGAGACCACATCCTTCTCGGCTAAGTGCCTTTACCTATTTTGCTTCTCCTGCTCCCCTTCTGAGAGCACTCCCTTAATAAATCATTTTCAGAAGCATTTCTATCTCCAGCCCTATTTCTAGGAATTCTGACTTGAGATACCATCTTCTACTATGAACTATACTGGAACGATCTTTTCTTTACCCATATTGTTCTGACCCCGGCTTGATAGTACCCACATGAAAAGTTGTATTGGTTGAGGTTGCCAACGAAAAAAAATTACCTCCTAAAATCTCTCCTTAATTTATGAACATACCGAAGGCTCGCACTCATTTTCAATTCTTGAGTTTACTATAACTGATGACCATTATTCTGTTCCTGTTACTCTCAGAGACTTCTCAAATACTGATGTCAATTGTCTTTTAAAATACAATTCTGATCCTGTCACTCCCCTGATTAAACATTTTAAACATTTAGGGACTTTGCACTATGTCCCGGATGAAGTCTTGACTCTTTAGCATGACGTACAAGGCTTTGTTTTATTGGGCTGCAATTTTGAACTAAATTGTAAGTGGACTCTCCCTCCTACAATAGGGCCATGTGCTACAGTCAGACTGAATGACTTATTCCCCGAATAGAGAATGCTCTGGTTTGAATCTGTGCTCTTCCTTCTGCCTGGGATGACTCCTCTTTCCTCTTCTGCTTGTGAATACCTGCTTATACCTTAAGATGCAGATTATTTATCAACTTTTCTGTGAAGCTGTTACTGACCAGCTCTGGTTAATGCTCTTATAGCACTAAGTACTCACCTGTGTTATAATGCTTGTCCTATTTTCGTGATTGTTTATTAACATGTCGTTCTCCCCTATATAAATTAAAATTCTTTAAGGATCATTTGATTTGTTTCAGTATCTGTAATAATGATCACATTGCTTAGCGTAGTACTCTCTCTCTCTCTCTCTCTCTCTCTCTCTCTCTCTCTATATATATATATATATATATATATATATATATATATATACATATTTATGAAGAACTTGGCTGGTTCTTAGATAGCCCCTCAAACTGATAGGCTGGTCAGTTCTATTCTAGTTTTTGCCTTCGATTATTTTCCTCTTGTTGGAGATTTGGAAACTGAAGAGTCTTTGGACAACTGTCTGTTCATTCAAACCATTGTTCCCTGTGATTTGTAACAGACAGGGCTAAGAAATACACTTCCAAGGGGCTAGAGCAAGCCTGAAATTTAGCTCGGTGACATAAAGGCAATCCTATATTTGATCTCTCCTTGAAGGTGGTAGCAAGCAAAGAATTGAGAGAAAACTGCTTTACCCATGTAACCCCCCACCTAGCTCATAACTTCTTTACATTGTAGTCACTCTGGAGGCCAGTTGGTTTGGCTAGGTTTCTGATTCATCTAGATTTCCATTTAAGCAGAAAATGGTCCTTTTTAAGTTTTCCGATTTTTCTTAAAAGAACCATTATTTCTTTATATTTTTGAGGAGCTGGGTTGTGGATCTAGCCCTAGGAAGTTTAAATAAATAGGCTTAAGAAAATCCCCGGTTTATTATTAGAAATTGCATTAGTGATCTTGAAATAAACCAGAAGGTAAATGTGATAATAAAAGACTCTGCATTATAGGAAACTCAATGGTTAATGTGGCATAAAACCTGGTTATAAGAATCTGACCTGATAATATTCATTCTTTTCCTGCAGCCACATTTCTCAGCCTTGGCTCCTCCAGCTCCCTCTGACTTCAAAAGAAGCTCTGAATGAAGAGGGAGGGCACACAATAGAAGAATTGGCCTGATTATCCCCTTCTGTTTGGAAATGGGTAAAGATTATAGATATGTTTTCTTCTTTCTGTGCTTTGGACTATGTAATGTCAATTACCTCAAGCAAAACCCCCTATCCAGGCTAATGCACAGATTTGGATTATACCAAAATTGCATGAAATTGGAAACAAGATATTAATAATAATCCATAATAGTGTGACATAATGGAATACATGTTTACTTTCATTGGCTTTAGCTGGTATAATAAAAAAAGTAAATTAGTTTAGAGATTTAAATTTTATATTTGTGGTACCCTGACCTTTTTTGCTCTTCTCTCACCACTTTATATTATGAATGAGGTAATTAAAGAGTCTACATCTCTTTTGTTCCATTATGGCACATTTTTGCCCCTTTAAATGTGTTTGTGTGTTTGTGAATGTGTGTGTGTACATTGATTATTTTAACCAACGTTTGGAAATGAAGTTGTAGTGCTAAAGGTCAAATGAGGGAATTAGCCTGACCTGGTAATTAAAAGACCATGTATGAAGTATTAACCAGAAACCACTGAAGGACTTTTCATTCTCAACCCAAAATGAAAAGGCAAGCATAATAATCCCTTATCACCTGTGAAAATGATGTCAGGAAATGTTTCCTCAGAGTCAGCTACTGGTCAAGACTTACATCAAGTTAAACAAAATAATGAAGGATCAGGATTCTGGAAGGGCCAAAAGTTCGAACAGAAGACCTTTAGCCTTTCTGCCTGCAGTGCATAATAATACTTCCTGTTTGTTTGATGGGTGCTCACCCTTCCCTGAAAACAAAAGCATTTATAACTTTCATGTTAGGAACTAAGTACTCTGGTCCCATTCTTCCTGTTTAGCATGACTCTCCACAGAAGAGAATCAATATAATTCTAACTACTAAGTAAAAACAACAACAACAACAAAATCCCCTACTGGACCAATCAACTTAAAGCTGCGTCTTATTAGGCTTCCAAAATATTTGAGATCGTCCAAACTACAAATTATGAATGAATTTCTTCAAGGTTGGTTTACTGTGTAGATGTCTTTAATAGAGACTCCATTTCCTTATAAAAGTCTAGATAGACCACACGGTTCTGTACCAACCAATCAAACCTCATAGCAATAGCAACAGTTAGGAGATTTGATGTGAAAACACTTCAGTTTGAGCTATTTCTGTTCACGAATAGAGAAGATTGCAGGTAAGTAACGTGAAATAATTTCCATTACTAAAACAGTTTAGAAATACATAAGAGATTTTTTAATGAACTGCTTGATTTAGTAAGCCCCAAGCTTTAGTGGTTTGTCATTTTTAAGGCAGTTTTTAGGCTTGATTTACCAATGCCCCCAAAAAACAGAGCAAGAAATTTGAATGCAAGCCTTCAGCCAGGTAGGTCTGTAGTTTATAAGTGGCAATGAATGACATTTCCTCAGGAAAATCTTGGAAATTACCAGTGTTGCACATTTTATTAATCTGTGTTTAACCTGAAGCCTAGAACTAGTGCCCCTTTCTTCCTGTCTTCAGAATTTCTATTACCAACTGCACTATGTTGAAGTTTATATGACAGGCCATTTCAACACTTTTGTTTAGTTAAATGGAAGTGCATCACTTTTAAAGAAAAGCCCTATTGCCAAAAAATATAAACAGCCTGAACTTTGATTAATATAAATATTTAAAATCCAGAACATTCTGTTACATCTTGCGAAAGCAATTCTGATATAGCTGATGGGAATGAAAAAGTGCTTTCATGCTTTAGACGAATCCAACAAAATACAGCTGCAGAACAAAATTTTAAGTAAATATGAATTGTTTGTCTTTTCACAGGGCTTTGGTGTTTACCTAAGTGGAGTTATTTTAGAACACTTTATGTTTTATTAGTAAAAATGAAACTTTTTTTTTTTACACTTTTAGTTCTGAAGTATTTTATTTAAATTTGAAAGTTCTCTAATTAAAAACACCATTAACATTATTCCTCCTGCCCAGTTTAGCCTTTTGCTAATAAGCCACTGGACAAGAGATGTGTGAAATGAATAGATGAAGAAAAACGTTGACAGCAAAGGCAAGGTCTGGGGGGGGTGAAGGTAGTTTATTAGGCCCCGTTTGTCACGAATGGCCCTGCTGCACATATAAAAGCAAATCTCTCTACCTTAGAAGATTAATTCTGAAGGAGGCACTCTTGGGTCAAAGTATACATAAGCGTGTGCCTAATCTCAGAGAAATCAGGCTATTTTCTCACAGCAATTAAGCAGAGGTCTGGGGTTTCACCCACAGTGTATTTAAACACAGGATACAATTAAACCCCAAAGTATTAATATCTTTGCTCTGCAAAATTGCTCAGGAAATAGATTTTGCTCTCTTTCAAGTGAAAAGCAAGGCAAATTAAGAGAATAACTTGATTCTTAGCTAAGTTGCTTGAAACAAGAGTGTCGTATTTTCTTCTAATTGCAAATGTCTTCTGTACATAAAGACAGTTCCTACTCTACAACAGGGTTAGAGGTATAAACTTTCTAGTTCCTTTAGAACTAAATAATGAACCTTAGAAGTTTGCATGGAAATGTATTGTTTTAAATTGTCATTAAATTTCTTATTTAGCATATGTTCAAAATCAACTTCTTGTAAAACTCTAAGAACTCACTGTCTACCACCGACAAAATGTCACAACTAGGAAGCTTTGCAACCTATGTAAAGAGTGAAAAAGTAAATGTAAATCTTAAGCAATCAAGTGTTCAGAGGGATTGCTTTCTGGAGAGGTTTTTCTTGAAGTTTTTTTTATTCACATACTCGTCTCAAGGCAAGAGCTTATCTTCTAGAGAAAATTATTGCCAGTTTAAAACATTGCTTCGAAAATGCTAAATATAAAAACAACAAAATAACTTTTATTTCTTGTGCACCGGTTCCCTGAAGGCAAAGATTTTAATAGTACAAAAGCTATATTAAATAAACCACCACCTTTGTTCAGCTCTTGGAAAAAAACAAAACACAAACCCTTCTGGTATTAAACAAATTTTATCCATATTATAATTACTGTTACTTCTCTTTTGTCCACATGTGAGATTAATATTCCATTTTATTGCCAGACCAAATTCTCTTTGTCTTTTCTGAGGAAGAGTAGGGGAGGGAAGTTGCTCTTGGAATAGGAAAGGATAGAAATAGTTTTTCATTTATATAGCTGACACAATAGTTATTTCATTTATTTTTTTAATTTTTTTTTAGTTATTTCATTTATATAAGAGTTTCTAGCAAGATAGTTATTGGTATATGGTACAGTGAGAAATCTTATAATTCGAGACTTATAGGCATGTTCTTAGAAAATAATAAAACTGAAAGAATGAAGCAAAATAGAATGAATCTGATGTGGAGTGGGGAGTGTATGTGTGTGTATGTGTGTGTGTGTGTACTAACATATATATATATATATTTCTAACATATTTTCCCACCCACTACTCCTTTGTTGCTTTTAAGAGAAGAGATGAGGATTTAAGGTAAAATACAGGAGGCAAGGCAACGTCCCCTTGAAACCACATGATAAACAGGTTAGGTACTTTTTTGATGTGTGCTGGGCTATGTGGGAAGGCATGCAATCTGAATTTTACGAAGGATTGTTTTAATAGGACCAATGACTTTAATAGTACTTCTTGCTGACATCACTGGCAAATTGGTCTACTCTGTAACCTTTAAAAGTGCAGCATATCCTAAAATGAGTTACTTATTAAACAAATGTTCTTTTTTTTTTTTGAGTGCAACTGACCTTTAAATGATTATTTCTCAGCACTTGCAACAAAGAGAATCTCACCTATCACCTTTACACTTTTGATGCTACAGTGAGTAGATCCATAACCTTTTCACAACACTTACCGTGCCACACAACATGGAATTACAAACGCTAATGAGCACCTTTTCTTTTAAGGAGAAAGTCCTAATACTTTATTAAATTGTTGCAGTACACAGAAGCCATGGGAAAGTATAACAATAAATCATTATTTTGGGGTCAATCTGCATCCATTTTGGAAAATATAATTCCAAAGCACCCAAGAGTAATATTCTGTGAATAACAGTTTTTACTGAAGTTTTCTTCCTTTGGTTTCCAAGGGATGGGTGTGTGTGGGTGGGGAGGGGATAGGTGATTTAAACAGTTGTATTTGACTAAAAAACATTGTCTTTAGGTTTTGGCACTTATACATACAATATTTGCAAGCAATTTGGACTAAGCTTACAGACAACTAGCAGAGCACCCCTTTCACTAACTAGAGGGAAGAGCCTTGAAATTTCAGAAGTATTATGGAGGGATATATATATATATATATATATATATATATATATATATATATACACACACACACGTGTGTGTGTGTGTGTATCCTGTAGTGTTAAAAGATTTTAAGATTATGGCTTCCTGAGAAACAGGCACCTTTGTAAAGATGTAATGTAATCAAGTCATGGTTCTCTTTAATCAAATAGTGATGGTAATTATAAACTTTATTCTTGAGGAATCAAATCAAATCTAGCACATATTTGGAAGAGTTACTGTTTTCTGGGATCTCTTTAATAATGTAAGGAAATCCATGTAACTCCCAAGTCCCAATGGTTTTTCCTTGAGCAGGTAACCTATTTATATTTTAGTAGAACTACCGAACCTGTTAAAGGTTTCATTAGCCTAAATAGTTTCCCTTTTAAAGAAAAGCAATATCTCAATTTTGAAAAATTCTGAGAAAAAGTGTCTTGATCTGAAGGATTCAAACCCTGGAATAGGCTAGTCTGTTCATACTTTACGTACATTTTACCTGAACAGTGAGGTGTAGGGACATGCTTATGTTCCAAATAAGCTTTTTTTTTTTTTTCCTTACAAAGCTGACCTTGTTTATAAAATACTGTTTTAAAAAGATGTTGAGGTCTTATGACCTTTATATCTCAATCCTCCACAGCATAAAAAGGCATTTTCATGTGAGTATTCTTTCTCCCTCCTCTTTTCCCACATTTCTTACAAAGTAAGTGTATTGGCATGAATGAAAGAAATCTGAGACATTTTCCCTAAATAATGAAAAATAACTGTTCTTGAAGTAACATGCACTTACGGTTTGCTTTTCGACTCTGACTTGGTAGTATTTTGTACAGCATGAGGGGCAGCCACAAGCCTTCATCAGAGAAATCAAACTTAATGTCCTTTGGAAACATTGGGCTCTGAAAAGAAAAAAAAATAGCAGAAATATGACTTATTTGGCTCCCCCTAGTTTAATTTACAAAAAGGCAAATCAGTTATGTTATTGGCATGTAATCACAAAGAAAAATACACAGACTTAAGACTGAACCGACTCATTGTCAAGACTTCCAGGGTTTTATTCATTAATTATGGTGGCTGCCAACAAACAACAGAGGAAAATCAACAATGCTGGATAAAATAATCATCAAGGGCTTCTATGTCTGTAAACTATTTAAATTCTTGAAATTGAATATTTATGATGAGTGATGCTTCTTTAATGTATACCATATTGCCATCGGTTCTCAGCTCTGACGGCGTTCAGAAAGCCCCGGTGCACCCGTCCTTCTTTCACACCCACCTTTCACTTGGGTTCATTCGGGTCCCCTCTGCCAGCACCATTCCCCGAGACCCCTGGACACCCAGAGTCACTTGCTGTTTTTGCAGTGTCTGCTCATTTTGTGATTACCCGCCCCCCCATCTGCAACAATAGCAGGGTTCAGGATCCTCTCGGCCTGTTCCCCAGCAGCCCCCCGTGTGAAACGGTGGTGAAGTTTATTTTGCACCCATCAGTACAATGCAAACCAGAGTGGGCTTACCTCCTTGGGGTTAGTGAACCCACGTTGTCTGTGAGCACAGACAGCACTTGGCCCCAGATGTGACTGGTTAACTGTACAAGCAAGGAGGATAAATCCACATAACAATACTTCATTCACCAAGGAAATCTGCAGTGGATTACAGCTTCTCTATGGTTAAGTCTGGTCTTAATTTACTGCTTTTATTCAGTTTTCAACCACAAACGAGCCCCTTATGAGGCATTCACTATGCAGAATTGACAACTCTTTTTATCTACTTGAAAAATATTTTTGGATAATAATTTATGGTTACAAAATATGTTAAGCAGTTTCAATAGTTATATTATATTCTTTCAATGCTTAATGATGCAGTATCCCCTGTAAAAATGGAATGCCAGGAAATCTGGTAATTTTACATACAGTATTTATAACAACAGAGCAATTTGGCCATATAGAAACACAAATTTTAAAAAACCCTGCATATTTCATAGGAAGTCTTTTAAAGACATTTTTTAAGCTCTTAAATTGTATCTCAGGAGAAAATCAGGGTTCAGAACAGTGTCTAAAGGCTCTATATATATGGGTGAAAAAATAATTTTGGCAAGCACTGTATTTTATTTATGGATTATTATGTTTAAAATAGCATATTTTGAACACCCTTCAGAGGAAAAAAAAAGCTGCAGCTCTCTCTGAGGACACAAGGGAGAGTTCATATGCTATTTATATTTTATACATGAAACCAAAATGTGTGGGTAGGTTTGTACTTTTTCGCCATCAAACGTATTCTCTTAATTTATATTCTGAATTAATGCCATCTTTTTAAGAAATCCATCTGAAGGTGCTCATTATTATTGGGCACAGAGTCGTTTTTCAAGGACTGATTGCCAGTAACTGGAACTACTCTGGAAACCCCAAAGAGGCTGAAAAACATCTTATCCCTTTAATAAGTGGCAAGTGCCAGTAACAGAGTTTGTCATTTTTGACGCACATCATCTGCTGTTGCCAGCCAGTGACCCTGTAACTGAAAAGGGGACCTATGTAAGTAGATAAGAAGGAATGTATTTTATAAATGGAGACGGTGGACACAATGCGGTTGATGTTCTTTGGGATGTTAGAGTTCCTTTTCCATTGCTTTAGATGAATTCAAACCGCGGGTACACAAAGCTTTATAACTTTCCTTTTGGCAGAATTTGAGCACTTTCAGACTCATTGATACTAAGGGATTCTTCCCATTGCAGAATGAACTCCCTGTAGATAAACAAAGGAAAACATTCAACTGAGGTGCTTGCCGTGTTTTCCTCATTAGTGGCTACACTGTCTTGAGCAGGGAATGAGAGCTTGGGGAAAAGCATCCTTGGCATTAACAAGAAAGGACATTGCTTTTACAAGGAAGAACACTTTACGGTTCTCTAAAGCATCTCTCCTCAAGTGCCATATGTAAATCATATTAAAACACACACACACACACACACACACACACAACCACCCAAATTGTGTGTGTGCTGCGGGGGGACGGGGGGAGCGACATAAATGTGCAATAGAAAAATAATGAACTGTATCACTTTGGTTAGTTAAGCAATTATTGCTTCTTTATAGACCCAAATGCAGTTTGGGTTTCATCATAAAAACAGGTGGGGCTTGCTTGTGTTTATTTGTTGGTGGTGGTTTGTAATTTTGCTTGAAAGAATCCTTTATGCTATCATTCCTGTCATTTTAGAACGTGGCAGTTCTGCCTTTAATCTGGTAGCTGGGTTTCATTACCTTCCTAGATGTTCTAATGAAGGTGTAAAAGAAAAGGTTAGAAAGGTGATAAATTAGACAAAAGTAGCATCGGATTCAAATGCCACTTACTGGGATTCCAAAAATCACGTATTAGAATGGTTTCAGGAACAATATTACAGCTTCCCTCTGTTGTTTATCTCCACCATATTAACATATAGATAAGAACAACTTCAGTAACAGGATATAGAGCTTTGGATTTATGACAGCAGCAATGAACTAGCCTCATTAATCCGGGCAAAAATAGTTTCTGATCACCACCCATGGGTCAATGAGCACAGGATTCTGAGGAAGGCTTGGCGCATTCTCCCCAAATCACTTAGTACGCAGACCCAGAATGTTCCTGCACCATTTACATTGCACCCTGAGTACCCGGATGCTGGTCTCCTTTGTCCTTCCTCTTCCTGCCAAGCACTGTATGTGAAGTTAGAGTGGGAGGGTCATTTAACAATGAATTTCCCCATTGTATAACCATTACAAAGCTATCCAGGCTAAATAACTTGTTGTTTTTTAAGTCACTGTGCAATTTCAAGGTTTTAATGGTCCTTAAAATATAATACCCTGTGTCATTTATTTCCTGAAGTGAAAGCTAGTGCCAGCCTTTGGAATTCATGTAAAACAAGTGGTTCAAAATAGTTTGAAGAGAGAATGAAAACTTGATAAGCAATTAATCTACCCTGAATGCTTTCCTAATGGTTTGTGCCTTTTCTTGCTGGTTCTTTAAAAAATCCAGATGTATTCAAAAGAAAATCAAATAGGCTATACATCTAGATTTTTCTATAGTGCGTTTGTTAGAGTGAAACCCACACACAGTGAGGCAGGAAAGATTGAACATTTAAAATAATTTAAAAATAAAAGTGTTTCTGGTTGAACAGTGGCAACTTGGATTTTTTCCCCTGGAAAATTTTTTTGCCTGGAGCTATGGGTGGGAGAAGGGAAAGATTTGAAATGGGAGACTACATACATGAGCACACAGAAGGGGCTCATTTCCTACCAGGATAATCCTGCAGGTGACACCCAGTGTGTCTTGGTGACACCAAGAAAAGAACTTGTCCTGGTCTGACTGCTAATTTGGAGAGGCCAAATTAGGCTTAAGAGTTAAGGATGACCAGAGACATTGAGACTCGAGACTCAGCTTCAAAATAGAGTTGAGTCTGGTTGATGTGTCTGCCAGCCAGTGTATCACCAAGGAGCATGGTGAATAGAGAGAAGACCTGTCAGTAAAGTCCTAACGTCTGAGATTCTGTATGGGCAGAGGAGACCCTTGTTGGAGGTTCATGTGCAGCAGATAGATTGAAGACCCAGGAACCCAAAAGCAGAAGGGAATGCATCTCCGTGGTTAGTGGGGCCGAGACAGTAAGAATCGGCAACAGATTCACGCAGGGTGTCAATAGTTGAGGGCTATAGATGACAAGATGGTGACTTTTCCAACTCCATAGAGGATATGTGTTTCTCCCTTGGAAGAGTGGAACAGGGCAAAAATGGCAAACCCAAAGATGGAGAAATCCACGAAAGGCTGAAGAGCTACCTGAGCAAAATTAACAGGGGAGAGTAACAAAGTCAAAGAGCTTACTTTTGAGTAAATGCTAGAAGAGTCTCAGGAGTTTCTGTAAGCTGGGACATTTCCAAAGATACCCATGTGGGAAAATGATAAGCATGGCAAGTATGGGATCCCACAAGTGTGGAACTGATGTGTATGTGTGGGACTGATACTGAGACCACGCCTCCCAATTTCCTAGTGAGGAAGAAGTGGAGGTAGAAGAACTTTATCATATCATACTTATTGCATAAGTATGGTGATTGCACACAGAGACCTATAGCCCTATACCTAAATTAATTGCTTGTTAAAACATATATAGGCTTCACCTCAACTTTGAGTTAATCAAGAAGAACACTGGTTACCAAAGTCCCAGGACACAGAACGCTTTTCAGGCACCAGGTAGAAACACTTGAAATGTGAGTGTGCGGCACTAAGCATTCCATCATATTTTTGGCACTTAGCAAAGATCGGCCTCGATGGAATCTGCCACACATTCTGTAACCCGGATGAATACTGCATGCCTGTCATCTGAATGGGGTTAGTCTCTGATTGGAGTATTGCCAAGTAACCCAATTTTAGAATAGCACAAATTTTAATTATATGTTTCATTTAACTGACACCTGTCCTTGGAGGCTGTCATTAAAATCTAACAAGCTATGATGTGGGAACTATTATTATCTATGATTTATAGAGAGGCAAAAATAAATAAGGAGAGAAAAAAGGAAAGGCTGAGGGGTTTAGAGGAGCGATAGAATTTAAAGACTAGAAATTCCACTGGTAAAAAAAAAAAAGCATCATATCAAAAAAAAAAGCATCATATCAACTACCTAAAAAATTCATAGGAAACGAAAATCTAAATCATTGAATTTCTTGTGTTTGAGGTACGATTTTATTAAATATCCCCTCATCCATCCTTTCATTTTGTGGGCGTAGTACACTACTCCTTCCCTGGGTAAACTAGGGAAGAAAAGTTTATTTTAAAGTAAAATGGTCGAAACTGAGCATGCATCAGTTTTAAAAATAAGTTCTACCAACTGCTGGATCCCCTACTATTTGTCTTGTACCTTTAGTCTGCTCAGGAGGAAAAATGTGGTGAGGAAAGGGTTGGGCTATAGATGAAACAAGATGTGTTGATGATCATAGAATTTGGATAGTGGGTACATGAGGGTTTGTTATACTATTCTATTTACTGTAGTGTAAATTTGGAATTTTCCATAATAAAAATTTAAGAGATATTCAATTTGGAGAGGCATTTAGATACTTGTGCACATGTATTTGGGAAAATTAATTCAGTGTATACTGCAAAATTTGACTACAAACAGGAGAACAGAACATCTTATATTAATTATATTATATTACTATACTTACGTTAATGATCCCACTGTAACTATTCTCCTAAAAATGGAAAACCAAAAAATCTGTATATATTTTTCTGCTTTCTGCATTCACAACCAGTCTTTTTATAACAGCCCTAGGTTTCTAGACTGAATGCCAAATTTGCTTCCCGTTTAGATCAAATTTAGCTTTAACTAAAATAATTAGCCCTTGGTCCTAATTCTAATGGAAATGTAAGATTCTTAATATTCAGTAATAGTAGCACCATTAGATACTGCGGCTAACAGTGATTTATATGAAATAATTAGCCGACTGTTTCTGTTGTAGATACATGCAGAATTTGTCCTAAACCAAAGGCAAAACAATAATAAAAACTACTGCCTTTTAACCTTTCCATGAATTAAAATAAAAAAATGTGTACTGGAATTGCACATTAATAAGGCCTGTTAAGCTTGGAAGACTATTTTACATTCATCTGTAGTTCATCAGACAGGTTCACGACCTCAATGGAATTGCTCTAGCTCCTGCAATTCTTAAACCGGCATGGGAGAAGACACGAAATATTATTTTATGATTAGAAAATTCTACCAGAATTGACAGGAACAAGGAAACACACTCCAATATTGAGTATATGCTCTGGAATTAGCACACATAAAATGAAGATATTGAGTGGATTGACTTTTAGTCCTCTAGGTACCCGAGAAAGAAGCAGCTAAGAAGAGCTAAATATAATGCCAGAGTTTTAGTCTTAATGTGGGAAATGTAAGGGGTCAGCCTCCACTGTGTGTCTGGAGGTACACATAAGAGGGGGACCGCAGCCTCCTGTCACAATTTTCTGAGTTGTAGGATCATCACGAAAATATATGATGTTTCTCATTAAAAATGTTTTTCCCTCCCTAAGCAGTATCTGCTTGGAAGTAACCTAGTGTTCATCCATCCTGCCTGTTTCCCGGATTCCCTGTGGAACGGACGGCATCGTGTGAAAGACATTTCACACAATGCTGTATTGCTGCTAGCAGAGGTCCCACTAACGCAGGGAAGCCAGTCCAGTTGCATCTCCATCACTCAGCCTGAGAAAATTTCATCCACTGAGCTGATTCATGCTACTTCTTTGGATCTGCTACTGGCAGCACAATAAGGGATGAATGAAATAAGCACTCAGCAGCTGAATGCCCTTAAAGACCACTTGGGAACTTTATTTGGTGCCAAATAAAGTGACCTGCCAGTGTCAGCTGCGGGAAGCATATTGTACTGGGCTCTGCAGTCTGTCCCAGTAGCCTATTCATTTCTGAGGAAATTTTCAGGTATTGAATTTTAATCCATGATGCCCAATTATAATTTGGGACCCTTTTACATTACAGGCTGGGCTGCACCCCATTTGGCAATTAAGCAGGGCTGCCTAATACGTGATTTTAATTTCCGGAAAGCAGGTGCTTCCTTTGGTCAGTTACCAATCTCTGATTTTCCTTCATTCTTTAGCTTAAACCATTTTCATTTTCATACCCCCCCACCCCCCTTCTATAAGTATTCGCTGCATGTTAGATGATTTTCCTGCTTAAGCCTGTAGGGATTCCCATAGGCATCTTTTAAAAGTGCTTATAACTTCTTCAAAAATTCATTTTGTAGGTATCCATTTGATCTCCATTTTACAATAACTTATTATATTGCTTTTGAAAGTAATCTGAATAAAAGTTTGTTTACATTATCTAACACTTGCAGTTATGAAGCAAGACTCCCCAGAAATATTGTCTGCGTTAGCTTTCTTGTTTCCTCTTCTTACCAATTCAATTAAAGACTTCTCTAACAATTCAAAAATGATTTTTATTTGAGTTATCTTCACAACTCTGTGTCTTCTCCAAACAGTCCTTTATTGTTCAAAATAAATGTTTGCCAGAGCACCTTAAAATACAAACAACTCAAATACCTGGTGCCAGATTTGGAGGCAAATGTTGTACAAGTAAAATCCTATCTTAAAAGAAATTCCCGAATGTTTCAGAAGATGTGATATATAGACACAATGGAATATTACTCAGCCATCAGAAAGGATGAATACCCACCATTTACATTGACATGGATGGAACTGGAGGGTATGTTATGCTGAGTGAATTAAGTCGTTTGGAGAAAGTCAATTATAGGATTTCACTCATATGTGGAATATAAGAAATAGTGAAAGCAACTATAAGGGAAAGGAGGGAAATTGAGTTGGAAAAATTAGAGAGAAAGACAAACCTTGAGAGACTCCTAACTCTGGGAAACAAAGGGCCGCAGAAGGAGAGAGGGTGGAGGGATGGCATACCTGGGTGACGGGCACTAAGGAGGGCACCTGTTGGAATGAGCACTGAGTGTTATATGTTGGCGAATCGAATTTCAAAAAAATTTAAAAATATTACACACTCACAAAATAAATAGAACTGAAAAAGAAAAAAAAATTTAGAAAGAAGATACCTTCCACACATACACTGAAACAGCACAGTCTTATCTTCCAGAAGTACTTTATGCAGGATTGAGCCAGTACCAAGAGAGCCATAGAGAGGAGACTGGGAAACCAGATGTCAGTTTGTGCCGATAATGACAGCATCTTTATCCCTTCCATTGCTATGAACGAGCTGCCTACTTCGCTTTTTCCATTCCCACATATGAAATATAAAATACTGTTGAAATATTTTTGCTGTGATGGCCATTGTAGGGTTGAATTTAAACCTTTGGTGGCCATAGAGGGACCTGTCATTCCTAAGAGAAATGAGTAAAAGGAAGAAGCAAAGCGAAACAAAACAAAATAGACAAATAATCCAAAACAACAGAGTAGGAAAAGAAAGAAAAGAGAAGAGGTTAAGAAGAAGTGAGAAGAAGTTGGAGGAAGGTAAAGAAAAGGGGTGCTCAAGTTGGGACACAGCTGAGTGCTACCGTCAGTTGGCTTAATCTGCTCCTCCTTTGGCTCATCCTCTGCAGGCTGAGGTCACAAATGCCTCTCTTACCTAGCTGGACTCCACTGAAAACTATTTCATAATTAGCTGAGGATTGGCAAAATTGATAGTCTTTAACAGGACCGTGGCAAATGTTTCTTTTAAAGAGAGCAAAGCAACCAAATTCTGGATTTGAAAGATGCCAAATCAGAGAACTTTGCATAAAGGCTGTTACCTAACAAAAGGATTTGTTTCATATTTCACTGGAAGAATTAGCTTTCCTACAATAGAATAAATATGATTTGATTAAAGCATGTGAAATTGTATGTGGTAGTGTTTCTCAGGCTATGTTCTAAGAAATATTAACATCCTGCTAGACATTTAATGCTCCCTTAAAAAAGCATGCTCCCATTGAATACATTCTAAGAGACTAAACCATATTTGCCCTCTGAGTCATTCACAAGGCTTTATCGTTTGATAGGCACTGAGAAGTCCCACACAACCTGTTTATGTTAAATCCAGCATTTTGAAAAAAAAAAAAAAAAGGCTAGGAAACTGTTTTCTCCTTAAATCACTGTTAATAATTTGCATTTTCTGGAACACGGTTATAAAGCACTGTATTCCAATATTAGTATTTATTATTTCCTTGTTGTTGCTTCTGTTTTGAAGAGTAAAAATAGCTGGACTACATAGTTGGTATTGGCTTTGGGACCAGAATATTAAAGTTTAATACATCTGTTTAATGTGCAATTCATGAAGATGGATATGACCCTTATGCCTTATGTCATTGTTTGTGTTTACCACGCCTGTTTGCTTTCTGTATTCAGCCTCTAAGTGCAGTAGGCCAAGATCCATGCATTTTTTCCCATTGAATCTCTGAGAACTTGTATGGTGCTTGGTACAGTGAAAGCACTCAATGAGCATTTGTTTGAATGAATAAATGAACGCTGTGGTAGACATCTTTTTAAGTTATAGATATAACCGCATTAGAGTGTAATTTTGCCCTCAAAGTAAAAATAACAGAAGTAAAAGTGAGAATGACTAAATTGAACTAGTCCTTAATAGCTTTGTCAGAGGCCAGTAAATTCCTCACCAATTACTCTATTGTCTGATGCTTCATTGCTCCTGTTAGCTGGTCTGTTTGAAGTCAATGTTCATTCTATTCTGTAATTTTCCAATTTGTTTTTAAGTCTTTATATCTTCAATTATCTTTCAATAGTCATTTCTTACCTGCCCTTTACTTTTTGTTGAATGACTTCTTAAAAGCAAAATAATAGTGAACTTCATATATCATAATATGCTCTGAGAAATTTACTGAAGAGACAAGAAAAGGCAGTGAAGGCCTGGGGGTGAGGAGTGTGCAGTACAGGAGAGGTAAAAGAGGGAAGATGTTTAATTCATTCAACAAATATTTACTGAGTGCCTGTTCTATGCAGGGCACAGTGTAGAGTCTAGACAATTCAAGGTCAGACAAAAATATGAAATATTCATCAGACAGGTATCAACAGAATTAAGAATTTTTAAAATTTCATCCCCCATCCCAGTCAGTTTATACTCTAGAATGACTTGATATTTTGAGAGTGATGATTTCATGTGTAAATTGTTTGTCTTATCCATTTTGCTCTGTTTTTACAGCAGTTCACCTTTTCTATCTTGACAATGCTGCCAACTTTCCTGAAATCGTACAATATTTTATGGGCCAGGACAAAAACCACTTAATATGAGTCTGTCACATAAAATTTAAAGTAAATTTAGTTACCTTAAATCAAAGTAGTAACTGTTCAAAAGTCCATTTAAAGGATGGGTTTGACCAATGGTTGGTAAACTATAGCCTGTGGGCCAAATCGGTCCTATCACATATTTTTGTAAGTAAAGTTTTATTGGGACACAGCTACACTCATTCACTTACATGTTGTCTATGATGACTGCTTTCATGCTCTAGCAGCAAAGTTGAGTAGTTGCAACAGGGACTGTGTGGCCTGCAAAGCTGAAAATATTTACTACCTGGCCCTTTATAGAATAGCATAGATAACCCTTGGTAGTCTGAGTAAGAGCAAAATGATGGCTCACTAAAAAAATACATTTAACATCTCCCTTTGAATATAATTTTGTTCCTATATTTGAATGTGATGAGGATACTATTCTGGAAATTCTTATCCAATAAAAATAATATCCTCCTCATTAAAGATCTAAATCAGTAGCATTTGGAATTCCATTTCACTGCTGTTGTTTTGTTCAGCGTTATGTATAGATGTGAAAAACTGGAATGTCTAAATTTTATGTCTAAGTGTTTCTGTTCTATGCTGGGAATATAGGGCTCGTCTCTGGGGGTAGTATACTTTAGTACATTTTGTAGGCAGGCTCCAAGGTGATCTATTTCCTGATATCCACTTTCCTGTGTAGTCCCATCCTACACAGAATAGGGCTGACTTGTGTAATCAATAGGACATTGTGGAAATTATGGAGTGTGACTTCTGTGTCTAGGTCATAAAAGGCATTGTGATTTCTGTCTTGTTCTGAAAGAACCAGCTATTATGCCTAGAGGACACTCAAGCAGCTCCCTGGAAATGTCCATGTGACAAGGAAGTGAACCACCTGCCAACAGCTGATGGGGAAACTGAGGCACTCCATGAACATCCAGTGAGTGAGCCATCTTAAAAGCATACCCTCAAGTCTGAGTTGAGCCTTTGATGATGGCAGCTTCTGCTGACATCTCCACCACAACCTCCTAAGAGACCTGGAGCTGGAACCATTTAGTCACTCCTGAATTCCTGACCCTCGGAACTATGAGATAATAAATGTTTACTCTTTTGAAGCCACTAATTTTGGTGTAATTCATTATGCAGCAACAGATGACTAATGTGGTAGGGGTGCCTGGATGGCTCAGTTGGATAAGCGTTCCACTCTTGATTTTGGTTCAGGTCATGATCTCAAGGTCATGATTTCAAGCCCCACTTGGGGCTCTGTACTCAGCAGGGAGTCTGCTTGAGATTCTCTCACTCTGTCCCTCTCCCTTGGCCCCTCACTCTTGCTTGTGCACATGTGCATACTCAAGTGTGCACTCTCTCCCTCTCTCTAAAATAAATAAATCTTTTTGTTTTTTTTTTTTTAAAGATGACTAACATGGTGTATGCGAATGTGGACTCTGAAGTCACACAACTTGTGTTTGAACCCTGGATCTACCACTTGCTAGATGCATGACCTTGGGCAGATTATTAATTCTATTACTTAGCTTTCTCATCTAGAAAAATAGGGGTATAATTACCTCTATGTCATAGAATTGTTGTGAAGAATTCAATGAGGTAATGAGTGAAAAGACTTCCTAGGAGGTAGTAATTGTTGCATAAATGTTAGCAATTATTTGCTTTTAATTAGCATTAGAATGGACTCCAAGTATCCACCTAAGAATTCTTTCAAACTTCTTTTTTTTTTTTTTTTTTTTTTGACAACGAAGTGAATTCATAGTGGAATTTTAGTGGACTTTCATCCTCCATCCTAGAGTTTATACAACTTAGAACACATCAACTAGATATGGGAGGTCAGTAAAGCAAGTATATTAAAAAAAAAAGACTATTGTCATTATATTGGAAGACAAGATATATATTAATTTTCTTGATATATATTAGTTTTATATTACGTATAAAAGCAAGAGAGGATGAAGAACAGTTTGGTACCTGAGAAAACAGGTAAAATTATACAGCCTGACCCCAGCCACAAATTTTAAAAAACACACCGACAAATGTAATTTTTGGTCTAATTTGCTAAAGCCTAAACCACACATCGTGTTTTTTTGGTGAAAATAAAAGATAAATAGCAAAATAATACGGTGCTTTGCAGGTTGTTTGAGTTATCTAACCCCTCTTTAATCCAAGGGATTATTGAACAAAACCGATGTTCATTCAAAAACACTTATGAAATCTGTTGTGGATTACCAATATCATCAGTTAAACCTGTTTCAAATTTATTGCTTTCATTCAGGTTAAATAATAAAAGGGTCCATTTGTCCCACCACATGTATATACACGAATTTAGCTTTCATCATTCCCTACAAGTTTAATCCAGTGATTTATGTTTTTTAACGCATATTCAAGGAATCTGTTGAAGAAACTCATCCAGACAGACAGAAGAGCTAGGTGGGATTAATAGGGTGTATTCAGGATTTAAAGCTGGTTGATTCAGTTCAGAGTAAGTTAAAAAGAGAAAAAGAATAGAACACTGTAACCCTCCTTGAGGTTCTAATCATCTTAATGACTTTAGTAAAAAAGAACAGGCTAAGGTCAAGAAAGTTCAGAGACAATGAACCCTGTTTCTAGAAATACATTACACGAAGAAAAGCCATTGCTTCAGCTGTTCTTTTTTTAGCAGTGAAAAACACCGCTATAGTTTTCTTAGATAAAATTTGCCTTCTATTTAAGTCATCATATTAATGGTTAAATTTGAGGTTTCAGAATTCTTGATTTTCTTTGTGAAACCATTATATTTCACTTAACACCACAATCAGCAGTGAAGACTAGGGAAAAATTGGGCACACTAACTTTTTATTTATTTTTTAATGTTTTATAGCAAGGCAATGTATTACTTTGAGATCCTCAGATAGCAACTGCTCAGATACAAAAACAATATTCTGACTTATCCTATTATTGATGACTTTGAACATTTAGAAACATTCAGTTTAAGGCCTACAAGAACAAAACATTGGAATATGAGGAGGAAAAATCCACCCCCCACCCCCACCTCCAGTAGAGTAAAGCCCATTCCACTCTCTCGGGTATTTTGTTTCAGTGACATTCTAATCTTTATACACATTAAGAACTTTCTTTGGTAATATTGTTTCATTAGTGTAAAATGCATTTTAACAAATATGCTCTTTCCCATTAACTGCTTTCCAAACACAGAGGACAAATGGAGACTTGATAAGCATATTTTAATGCTTCATTGAACCCGATATGTATTTCCAAGTCTCATTTTGTTATAACTTTCATAGTTTAATGGAACACCTTGGGCCATGAAGTATTTTGTGTTCATTAACTTTTAAAAAGGGAGAGATATGCTATCTAATTATCAGCATTTGGGCCAGAATATCAAGTGCACTTCATATTTTTCTGATTCTACCCATGACATAGACCATACCTAGGGACATGGCAAATGAGAAGTAGAATTCAGGGCTGTCCAATTGAACTTGGTGCAATGGTGGAGATGTGCTATACCTGTGCTGTCCCAAACTGCAGCTACTACGTGTGGCTATTGCATACTTTAAGTGTGGTTGGTACAAGGGAGGTACTAGTTTTTAAATTTTACTTATACTAATTTGTTTACATTTAAATAACCACACGTTGCTAGTGGCTACCACGTGGAACAGTACAGGGCTAGGTCATTTATGACCAGCTTTTCAAAAAGAACAGCCATTTCCACAACAATTGTTTATCTTAATTCATAGCTCTGGTCACTCTTATTCCTACATAAATAATGTCTAAAAGGATCAACCTTTGTGTTATTTTTATTTTTTTTCTATTTTAACTTTTGGGGGGTTGTTTTTAAATACTATAGATTTAAATTTGCTAGAGAATATCTGTTCTTTGCAGCATTTTGCATCTACAGATTTATTTAACTGCTTTCTACAAAAAGTTGAGCTGTTCAGATAAAATAAATGTAATTGTTTCAAATTTATCATTTATTAATATAACTGGATTTCTGTCTTGTTCAATACCATGATTAGTTTAAAATTTCTTCAAACAAGCCACAAGAATTATCTTTAGAATAAATAAAATGCTATTAGATATGAAAAAGTAAAATATTTATTTCAGCTTTGTCTCAGGCAAAATATGCCTGGAAATACCTAATATCATACGATTTAAATATGCTTACATGATGACTTGAGTTCAAGTAAATTTGTGGAATGCAAGAAAAGAACAAATACAAAATTTGCAACAGACTCCTGCATTTTTATAATTGGCTGGCGTTTGACTCCTTATGTTGATATACATTTTATCCTTTTACTCTAGTTGTGAAATTCTTAAATCATCGTTTTATCTTTTGTTTTTGGTTTCTGCAATGTCTTTACAAGATATGTAGTAATCTTTACAAGATTGTGAGCAAGTCACTTAATTTAAGGTCTTTTGTTTGATTCCAGTTAAATGGGTAATGCCATTATCATCTGCTGGTAAGTTATTTTAAAACTATGTGATTGACCAAAGCCAGTTAGGAATAACATGTTTGTGGGAATAGGAATACTTTTTAAGTTTGTTGAAATACCCTGAAATTTCCTTCCTCATATAACTCTCTATATGCAAAATCTTTTTTGTTTGTTTGTTTGTTTGAATTTTTATATGCAACCAAATCCACAGAGTATGCGGTATTTCAGTACTCTAAATTCCTTATTTTTCTTTCTCAATTTTTGTTCTCTGCAGATAAGCCCTGTCCATGTACCCCATAAAGAGCTGCGGTATCTTGACTATTCCAGCCCCAAATCTATTCTACATTGTCAATCACATCACCTCCCAAGGTACTTCACTGCACACAAATCAAGTTTGAGTCAAGTCTACTTCTAATCAATAGATCCTTATAGATTGTTTTAGTATACCTAAATCACTTCCCAGAAAATATCTCGCCATCTCATTTCTAATGGGAAAACATTAGATGAGATTTCAATCTGGGCCACTAAAGAAGAAAGGCTAATGTACTCTTCTGGTCCATCAGGGGCCTAAGCTCCATGTAGTTCTTACATGAAATGGGAAAATGTTTTCTCTCAAGTCAAAGACACACACACAACGGGAACATTTTAACGGGGACCAGTGAGGAACTAAAGAAAATGCCTGAAGGGAGTGCACGCTGCCAGATTGTTTCGACACTGTAGAAAGTTTATACGTTGCCTTGAAATCTCTGCAGTGTGGTCCGGCAAGCAAGTTTTAAAAACACAAGTGGGGGATCCCTGGGTGGCTCAGCAGTTAAGCGCCTGCCTTTGGCCCAGGGTGTGATCCTGGAGACCTGGGATCAAGTCCCACATCGGGCTCCCTGCATGGAGCCTGCTTCTCCCTCTGCCTGTGCCTCTGCCTCTCTCTCTCTCTGTCTCTCATTAATAAATAAATTTTTAAAAATCTTTAAAAAATAAAAAAAATCAAAAAATCAAAATAAAAATAAAAACACAAGTGCCTCTGAAGCAAAAAATGCCTGGAAATCTTTTTTTTTTTCTCTTTAGTATATCAACAGCAAATGTGGCTACTAATGGTACTTTGAATACAGTAAAAACACAGTCCATTTATTATCCATGTTCCAAAGATATTTATTGCTCTAATAAGACAGTTAAATAGTATGCTAAGCAGCTGTTCTTAACAATCTGTCCTGTTCTATAGCCAAGGGGAGTACCGACAAAATTTGTATTTATATGTTGTACTTTCCAGTTAAGAAAATCATCTCATATAGATCATCTTACTTAATCTTCGTAGGAGCACTGCGGGAGTTAGTATGTCCTTGACCACAGTCTGGAAACTGAGGCTCTGATAGGTAAAGGAGTTGCCTGTGTTCAAACAGCTGCCATATTAGAGATGTATCTTTAAACACGGACAGAAGGTTCCAGAAGCTGCCCTCTTCTCGTTGTAATATATGAAGAAATGGTGACTTATATTTACCATTTTATTTTTCTGATATTTTAAATGAATATTTAGTTCTGGGGGGAATAAAAGAATTTTGGTCTGTGTGACTCCTAGGCAGCCCTACACTGTTTCTCAGACTATGCTGGAGGCTGGTATGCTGCAATCGGCATAATGTTAAACTCTGTGATTTAGGATGGAAGCTACTGAAGGACATTCACTTCAGGAGTTTTGCTACAGTTAGATGTAGACCAGAGTCAACTGAAACTATTTAGTTTTCCGTATCCTCCAAGAACACTTTCTTGACTATGACTGGCCACTTCTAAGATGGCCCCAAGTGATGCCCTCCTCCTAGTGTTTATGCAAAATTCCCTCCCCTGGAGTATGAGGAGGGACTTAGTGACTTGCTTCTTATGAATAAAATATGGGAAATGGGATGGTGTGTCACTTCTGGGGTGAGTTTACAAGAAGACTGACTTCTGTTTTACTGGCCCTCTGTAGCTTTTCTGCCTGCTCATCCCGATGGAAGCCAGCTGCCATTCTCCAGGCTGCCCTATGGGAGGCTTATGTGGCGAGGAACTGGAGGAAGCTCCAGCCAATGGCTACTGAGACACTGAGGCCACTAGTTCAACAACACATGAGGAACTGAATCTTGTCACCAACCATCTGAGTGAGCCTCTAATCTATCCTTGAGGTGACTGCAGCCCTGGTGATCACTCTGATTGTCTTGTTGAGGATCTGACCCAGAGGATCCAGGTAAGCTGTGCCCCAATTTCTGACCCACAGAGACTACGAGATAAAGTATTTGTTGCCTCAAACTTCTAGGTTTTGGAAGTAATTGGTTGGTAACATAGAAATATGTAACAGATATATTGACTAATAGAATTCATTTCCCACTGTGGACACAATGCCCATTCCACTGTCCAGAATTAATTTTGGAAACGGATTTGATGTCAGTAACTGTGAAAACCACACAGTGGATAAAATCATTGCTTTGGGATTAGAAACATCTGGGCTGTGTCTGGATTTGCCATTTACTACCCTAAGACACCGGAGAAGTTGTCTAGTATCTCTGATCCTCCCTCTCCTCATTTGTAAAACTGTCTATACTATCTGCTTCATAGGTACTTTTTAAAGCAAGATCATGAAAACAAAACAAAAATGTTTAGCATCTAGTAGGAACCCAGAAAGTATTAGCTATTTTATAATAATTATTCCTTAATTTGAATTTAAATATATTAGCTACATCTACCCATTTGATTTTACATTCCTAGCATTCTTATTCCTGTTGCAAGGATCAATCAATAGCATTTTGTAAATACCAATGAACAAACTATAAGCCATTCCTTTGGATAGGAGGAACCTATGTAATCAAAAAACTCCCACTAAAAATGTAAATAATAGTGTACTAAACACCAGGAGGATGCCAAGGAAGTACAATAAAAACATTCTAAGATATTTTGCAAGGCCCAAAATAATGTAAGTGCATGATAATAACTGGCATGTAATGTCTTAAAATAGAAGCCAAGCTACAATGATTTTCATTAGATGCTTCTCAAATCCTATGGGTGACATGAACCCATTTCCTCTGTCACATTTCTGAAGAGATAATTACAGGAAATACTGTAAACAGCTTAACATTCACAGGTCATATTGAGAAATGTTTATAGATATTGACAGCTAAATACAACATAGCACAGCATCCTGCACAATGTGGCATTTACCTAACAATGAACTTCCACAAATCAAAGGCAAAAAGTCAAGCTTTGCTTTGGTAAAAAGAGATATAGAAATATTTGTTGAATGGATGAATGAATGAATTAATGAATGAATAATGAATGAAATGCTTCCTGGAATTATAGGTTTGTTTGAAATATTATAGAAATGATAGAAATAATATTAATGAAAAATTTTATTTTTCTTTCATAATATTAAATTTTAAGGCATTAACCGCTTGGATTTAGAAATTAAACAAAAATTAACTCAGGACAAGAAAAACAATTCTTTAAACAATCTACTAGACAGACGGTAAATATAAAAGACATCCCCTAAGATTCACAGAATTATTGTATCAAATATTTTTTAAAAACTGCAAAACTTGGGGCACCCGGCTAGTTCCATGGATGCAATGTGCAGCTCTCGATTTTGGGATTGTGAGTTTGAGCCCCACATTGGGTGTAGATATTAAAAGTAAAATCAGGGCCGCCCCGGTGGCTCAGCGGTTTAGTGCTGCCTTCAGCCCCGGGGTGTGATCCTGGAGACCCGGGGTCAAGCCCTACGGCAGGCTCCCTGCATGGAGCCTGCTTCTCCCTCTGCCTGTATCTCTGCTTCTCTCTCTCTCTCTCTCTCTCTCTCTCTCTCTCTCTGTGTCTCTCATGAATAAATAAAATCTTAAAAAAATAAAAAATAAAAATAAAAATAAATAAAATAAAATCAAACAAACTAAAAAAGGGGCGCCTGGGTGGCACAGTCAGTTAAGCATCTGGCTCTTGGTTTCGGCTCAGGTTGTGATCTCAGGGTTGTGAGATCGAGCTCCAACTTGAGTTCTGTACTTAGAAGTCTGATTAAGATTCTCTTTCCCTCTACACTCTGCCCCTCCTGCTCATGCTCTCTCTCTCTAAAACAGATAAATAAATCTTTAAAAAACAAACAAAAACTGAACAACTCATATAGTTCACAAAAAATTAAAAACGAAATTTCTAAACTCTTAGATAGAAATGTCTACTAGGAAATAGAGCAAATTAACAAAGTCTCTATATAAATTATATTTCCTACCTGACAGTGTGTAATTTAATATTTGGGGTTAAGTGGAAGCAAATAAAATGTACTTACATTTATTGAGCATGAGAAAAAATTAAGTGTAGATATAGAGAAATGTTTGCATTAGGAAAAAAGAATTAACTTCTCAGTCTTCGTTTGTTAGTTATTTAGTGCACTAAACATACACAGTCTGGGGGTAATTGTTACCTAGTCTTTTAATGAAAATATGTGTGGGTGGAGTGGATATATATATATATATACATACTTGAGAATGTATATGTAGAACAAAGTTATTGGTATTTCTAATTGAATTACTTTTCTTACCTACCTAAGCGCCTCATGAATTTTAAATTACTGTATATTTTATCTAAACACCCCCTCCAAAAGGTTCCCCAATCTCCTCACATTTGTCCTGTGTATTCATTATTTATTAAATTGTACCTTTTTTCACAACCAGAATTACATATTGATAATTGTGAATGTTGATTAGGTTCCTTGGAAAGCCATTTATGTACTTATTCTTGTACCCGGTAAACTACATATATATATATATTTTTAAAATATTTTATTTATTTACTTATTCATGAGAGACACAGAATGAGAGAAGCAGAGATATAGGCAGAGGGAGAAGCAGGCTCCCCACAGGGAGCCCGATGTGGGACTCAATCCCAGGACCCCAGGATCACGACCTGAGCCGAAGGCAGACGCTCAATCGCTGAGCCACCCAGGCGTCCCAAAGACTATATATTTTAAAAGCTATTTTAGCTTCTCCAAGAAAGATTTGAATCAGGAGTGTTTTTATATGAGTGATGCAAACTTTTGTATTTTGTGATTTGCCCAGAAAAGCATGAAGTTTGGCTGAACATAACAAAACAAAGCAAAATCTTGCTTTTCTAAGCTCTGTATGGTCTTTGACCATATTAAAACTAGGCCAGGATACAGAATGTTAACTGTTTCGTGGAAATCCTCAGACCAAAGTAATATTGGTGCAAAGTGAAAATTCTTACTGGATTTAAACAGAAAGAAAAAATGGCAAGAAGGGAAAGGATTTTTTTAAAAAATGAGAAATTTTGCAATTCATGTTTGTTTAGCACTTCTTATGGGTCAGGTACTGTGCCAGTTCCCTGGATTATATCAGTGAATAAAATCAGCAAAAATCTCCACCCTCCTTAGGCTTACATTCTCATGGGGGGAGGGGCACTTGGGTGAAGGGAGAGAGACAGTAAATAACAAACATAACAAATAAGCTATATAATATGTTAAAAAGTGATACGTGCTAAAGATAAAACAAAAGTAGAGCCAGGGAAGGGAAAATGTGTATGGAGGCAGGGTGAGGGTAGGGTTATCTAGGAAGCTGAAAAAGTGACATTTGAGCAAAGACTTGAAGGAAGAAGGAAATGATCCCAACAAATCTTTGAAGAAAATGCATCTAAAGCAGAGAGAATGACTTCAGTGAAAGCCCTAAGGCAAGATTGTGTGTGATACACTCAAGGGACAGCAAGAAGATGAATGTGGCTGGAACAGAGGCAGGAAAGATGGGGAGAAGGGAAATGGGTTGGTGGGTAATGTGTCTAGGGGACGGGGTGGTGGTACAGCGCATCAAGGACCTGTGGGCCATTGTGAAGACTGACGGACTCCTGGTTGATTAAATTTCTTGTGCTTGCCTCTTTTTCCTCTGCCTTTTCCTCCTTCACCAAGGTCAACTTTGGTGCCTGGCATTTTTTTCTTTTTTAAGATTTTATTTATTTATTCATGAGAGACACACAGAGAAAGGCAGAGACATAGGCAGAGGGAGAAGCAGGCTCCCCACAGGGTCCCTGCAGGGAAACCGATGTGGGACTCGATCCCAGAACCCTGGGATCATGACCCGAGCCAAAGGCAAAAGCTTAACCACTGAGCCATCCAGGCGTCCCCTGCCCAGCATTTATTTATTTATTTACCGAATGCTTGTCTTGGTTTGAACAATAATAGGATTCTAAAGTTTCAGGAGTGTGATTCCACAATTTTCTTCTTCTCATCATTTCTATTCAATCCAAAAATATGTATTGGGTTCCTAATGTGTGCAAAAGTATGTGTCAGGCACATTTACAAAATAGAAGCTGTCGTCTACAGCCTCTTGACAGAATCTGGTCCTGCAGACCAGTATCAAGCACGCCACAATACTCAGAGTTTTATTTATTAATTTTTAAAGGATTATTTATTTATTTATTCATGAGAGAGAGAGAGAGAGAGGCACAGAGGGAGAAGCAGGCTCCATGCAGGGAGCCCGATGTGGGACTCGATCCCAGGACTCCAGGATCATGCCCTGGGCTGAAGGCAGGCACTAGACCGCCGAGCCACCCGGGAATCCCTACTCAGCGTTTTAGATGTGTTAACTCACTCAGGCCTCCCAGCAACCTATAAAACGGATGCTGTTATTTTTTCCCTTTTAAAGGTGAGAAAAATGAAGCATGGGACGATTAAATAACTTATCCAGGATATGTAGACAGCGAGCTACAGAACTAAAACTTGAACTCAGGTGTTTTTTGACTCCACAGTTTGGGTTCTTGACTGTTCACAATGCAGCCTTCTATTGTCATGATCCTTCACAATACTCAGACTCTTTGAGATGTTTTCTTTATCCACTTGTTCATTCACCAAGTATTTATGACCATTCTCCTGTCTTCTCAGTGCTGTGCGGCACCGTGGAGACAGGGCCGCCGCAGGCCTCTATGGTATCTTCGTGTGAATTAGAAAAATGTGTCTGTTTCTGAAGGCAGGAATAGCCTTTATTTTCTTCTGGTGGAAAGTTCCTGTAATATTCTGATCTTTGAAGAGCAAGACATCTGACTGCCATTGCTGGAAAGTGGTCATAATAAATGCACAAATTTGTTTGCAGGTGCAAAAGTGGAATATATATGAAAGCCAACATAGTAAAGGTATTTATGACGTCAATAGCATCCCTTAGATGTGATGCCCTTGTGAAGTGCACAACATGAAGGGCTGTACATGATTCCGCGATACGAGCCACATAAAAGAAAACATTGCTCCCCAGACATGAAAAATACAACACTCATAGTAGGTCAGAAAACTCATTCATTTTCTGTGAGACCTTTCGGGGCTTTCTTGATAGACTCTTTCAAAAACTTCCAAACGAACGTAAATAACTCAGCAATGTTGAAAATTTGTATTTGAACGGTAATAAGACACCAAAGTTTTAGGGAGCATATTCTTGCCATTCTTTTAGGATCATCTCTTATTTTTATCGATTCTATTCAGTTAAAAAAAACAAAAACAAAACAAACATGTGTTGAGTTCTGACCAAATACAAAATTGCACGGTAGGCATATTTCTAAAAATATGGACCGTAGCCTGTTGGGCATAGACCATGTACTGTGAGGTGCTAGAGCGCTATTGAACTATACATTATGCCAACTTTTTATAGTATTTATATCCATCACAACTGACATTAGTCAGTTACCTACTTAGAAGAGGATTTTTCTCTCATCAAGATCAGAGCATGCCTGTGCCATTACTTTTATATTAATTAGCACTTATCCTCAAAAGATTTTAAGGTATGACTGGTTATTAATTGCATCTTCACAAATAATAAAAAAGGAGGTTTGGGGAGGCTAATAGTAGGGCCGGGTTCAGTCAGGAGTTTCTGACTCCAAAGCCCACCATGCCAGGCTGCCTCCCAGCACATGGTGGGAGGATGACCTACTCCCGAGCCCCTTGAAGGTTGATAGGAAAATCAGAGGCGATGGTTACGGAAGAGAGCAGGCACCCAGAATGATGGACTCATGACCCTACCTGTGCCAGATTCCAGCCTGCTTACGTCTACCCAGACCAGGCACAGCTCCCATTGTTTAGCAGCCAACTCGAATGACTAAACTCTGAACTATAATTTCAGATATACGCAAAATGGTTCCAGAATTTGCTTCAGGGGTCATTAGATCCCCTTCCTTCTCCACTTCTACCACTGCTTCTAAGCTTAGATACTGTTCTTCTGAAAGGGTAATTTGAAGATATCAGGGGGTATGAAATAAGAACAACAAACACATATTGAAAGTTAACCGGGTGCCAGATACTACCGTGAGCGCTTTGTTCTAGTCTCATTTAAGAAGTGAGAATCAGGATTTTGGTTTTTTTTTTTTTTTTTTTTTTTTTTTTTTTGGTTTTTTGGTTTTTTTTCCTGAGAACAAATATTAAGAGCCTAGACTCAACTTGGAAATATATCTGGGGCTGAAAGTTTAGGTAAAGGAATGAGTATAAATGAATTTTTGTACCTCAAAGCCTCCCATGTAGCAACGTGGCCCTGACGGCATTGTCAACAACCCAGCGGAGGAGACATTTCAGCCACCTAGGAAAGTTGTTATAGCTTCATGTAATTCCTTCATTCAAATGGCCATTTATTTATTTATTTATTTATTATTTTTACTTATTCATGTAGTCTCTAAATGACTAGTTTGAGAAAGAAACTCTTGGGGACATCATCACCAAGAAAGTAAGACTTTCTCGAAGCTGATAAAAATCATTTTTACAATTTTTTTTTATTAGTTTCTTTTCTTCTTAAAAAAAAAAAAATCTGTGTCTACGCTCTGTTTCCCCTACCCTGTCGTAAGCCCCTCAAGAACGGGAGCTAGGTTTTTCTACCTCTTTGAGATTTTTAGTGTTTACCCTTCCACTTGGCTCACGGAAGAGACTTCATTCATTTACTAACTGATGATTTTTCGAGCACCTACTATATGTCAGGCAGTGGACTTGGGTGAGGGAGTACGATGGCGAACTGGGTGTAGTTCTTACAAAATTGTCACTGTTGGAGAGAAGCCAGATAATAAATAGGCAATTTCATGAGGTACAAATACAGTTTAGGGCGATACAGGGGTGCTCACCGGAATAGGGGGATTCTGAACTCAATCTAAGCTGGCCAGGAAGAACTTTCCAGAGAAGGTGACAAATATTCTGAGGTCATAAAGAGAGTGATAGTTAAGAGGGGGAAGGGGCAGGACAGGTGAAGTTTACCACAGGAGCCAAGGCCTTGAACCCACCAGCAAGGGTTCTTGCTGGAACTCGCAGTATCTCATCATGGTTAGATGGTGAGATCTCGCCTGAGGAGAGTGGGGTGGCAGCAGGAGACAGCTCACAAAAGGAACTCCACAATGTTTGTTTCTGATGCTCCTGGGGCTGTTGGTAGGTGACATGATTACAGCTGGAATCCCTATAGGTGTGCCTAAAAAGCAGGTGTCTACACAGGCCAGTCATCATGACAAACACCAAGTGCCTCTCACCGAGGGCAAAACAAAAGGTGTTCTCATTACCAGTTGAGTCAGAGCACGGGGCAAAACGGGTGCAGAACCCAGGTGTTCTCTTTCTTAACCGGATGCTATCATTGTTGGCGTATTAGGAGAAAGGTGGAATCCGCTCAGGTAGATGGATATTTTCAGATTCTCCAGCCTTGTTTGGCTACCTCATCTCTGTGACCTTTAGAGAAACCGGATCCTGAATCTCAGAAACTACCCACCCATACATGAGCAAAATCGCTTTTGTCCTATTTGCATTTTTGCAAATGAAGCATCATCCGAGGGTCTCTATCCCATCGCGGGGAGCTTTTGCTTCTCTCAACCTTTCCTGGCTCCGAAAGCGTTTCTCCCATCTGAGCTAGGTACTGAACTTTGAAGAAGAGTCCACTGTAATAACAGTAAAGTTTAATGATGCATGACTTTGAGAGACTGACAAATTTCCAGCCAAAGTATTGATTCTTACAGAATTTATGAAGCACATGCTGTATTCTGTGTCATTATGGTCCATTTTTGGCTGAAAGAATCATGTAAAATAGATTTTTAAATGAGTGGTAATAGCCAGACATAAAGAAGGTATTGATGTGTGTCATGAAGGGTGAAATAGCACGCCAGATTAGAGCGGATAACAAATCAAAAACAACAGTACCCTCCACTCCTACAGATATAAATTTGCTTTTCCTTTTAATCACCCCTTCTATGTACCACTTTGCACATTTGCAATCTCCTTTCTTACCCAACTCTTCCGAAGAGCGTTAAGAATGTGTAGAATTTTTGCACAGTTGCGCATGTTGCTTTGGGGGATACTAAAAGTTCAGAAACACGGTTGCTTAAATTTGGCAAAGTAATTGCCCTTCCATGTAAATACTGCCCTTTGTAAATAATGCTAAAAGCTTATACTCTAATCTTTATTGCTTGCCTATAAATGGAATATTTAGTGGATCAATATTTAGATACCTGTATCAGTTCAACGATTTGAAAATAATACCGGAAGATTTTATCTGTTTTTCAGAAGCATCAAAGTGGATTTTCCTTTAGAACTTCCAGCTAAGCTCTTCCTTGTGCTCCAAAGAGCTCATGGATGACACCCCTACCTCCAACTTGTTTTGAAAAAGTATCAGATTTGTTCCTGTGGTCCTCCGCTGCCTGTTTGTGTCCTGCTCATCTTAATGCCTGTTATGAATTAGTTTCTCAAGAAACAATTGAAATGTAAGTCTTCTTCTCCTCCAGTCTGCATTTTGTTTTGACACACTGGGGGAAAAGTGGCTTTCAAAAAGAGTAATTTAAACTTTGATTTTACGCTTCACTTTGGAATACATGTTTATTAAATGCGTATCTCACCGACAGAGTAATCAATACAGATTGTGTAGTACATTAGGAGGAAACCATGTCTGAGATTATTAGAAAAATTAAATGCTTTTAGTTTTGCTTACTTGAGCAATATGGGAAAATTAACAGTTTAAGCCCTTTCAGGTATCTGACCAGACTTAGCCTTAGTCAGAACTCACACTACTGTGGCTGAGCTTTCTGTCTTGTTTTTTTTTTTTTTTTTTTTTCCCTCCCCTCCCCTGCCCTTCTCTCCCCTCCTTTCCCCTGGCCTTCTCTTTTCCTTTCTTTCTCTTAGCAAAGCTGCATTTACCCTATCTGGTTAGCAGTCACCTCGAGAACATCGAATAACTGAAATCCTAATGTTAAAGACTAACATTGATACACAAATATCCGCATTGGGATGGGACCACAGAAAGAAAATTGACACAGTGGCTCTGGTTTTCTCTGAAAAGGATTTCCATCACATTCCAGAAACCTTGTCAGAGTCAGAAAGAGAGGTCTCGCAGGTCTGACCGTGCTGGGGACCAGTGGATCCCAGTCACAGATCTATCTTCCCCCCCAGCCAGAAACCCCATGAGAATAAACTAAATCCTTTTTTTGGAAACAGCTGCTTTTCAACAATTCAGGAGTTTATCAGCCTAATAAAAAAGTAACTTGGCAGGAAGAAAAAGGCTGAACGTCTCAATAGGCTCTTCTCGGGCCCTAGTGGAGCCTGAAGAACACTTCAAGGTCTTAGTCAACATGAACAGAGGAGCTGGGATGAGCACCCTCATCCATACCACAAACAAGCTCCCTAGAGACCCAGAGAGAGGTCAGTCTTTACATAAACATTTTTCCCAGGCCTCAGGCAAGTAAATTCAAATAAAATCAACCAAGTCCCGGATGGAGGGTTAGAACAAAGGCTCAGGGACCAGGAAAGGGAGACCCTCGCCTCAGGACCACATCCCACCAGCAGCACCCATGTACAAACTGCATTTATCATAAGGTGTTGCAGTTCACGGTGTCTGCATTCATAGCTTTTTCCAAGTGGACTTTTTTTTTTTTTTAAGAACAATTTCTAGTTTAGCGGATGGATGCGCTAGAAGAAATAAAATTTTAGAAAGCTATAAATTTTGGAAGCAATTCTTAAAAATGTAGCCGCACTCAAAGACACTTGAAATGCAGAAGTTGTTATTCATCTTTGGATCTTAATTTCCTCTTTTTTTACCCCCAGATCCCAGTGTTTGCTAGACACTCTAGGCAGACTATAGACATACAATGTGTCCATAAGTGTACATAATTGTAGCATTTGGTTGTGACAAACTAGTTTTACTAAAATGGAAGATTTAATAGATGAAATGAGGAACTATGTCAATGTAATAGCATATTAGATTTTGCAAATGAGCTATTCCTAAGGCAACAAGAATTGCTTTGCTTTTATATTTCCACAATCGTTCGTTCATTTGACAACTAACATTCAGAATCCATCTTTGATCTTGGAGGACTCATACTAATCAAAGTACAATAAATCCTTATACTTAGGAACATAAAATGACACCGTCAGAGTCCTTGGCCTGTAGGATACGCAGACCCACCCAAGCAAGACCTGATGTCCCGGCTAGCTTTATAGAGGCGTGGGAGGCGGTCAAACTTGTCTCCAGGCCTTTCAACGTTGCTCTCTGCCACATTTCCCAGCCAGGGTCAGGGATCCCAAGACTCTAATGACCAATCATGGAGGATTTGTTATGTGCCATACATATACACTGGTTGTTACTGGGCCTTACATCAGCTTGCAGGATCAGTATTTTATTTCCATTTCACAGATATGAAAATGAGGCCCATTAAGTCCAACTATTTCCAAGGGGCAGAGCTGGATTTCAACCCCACGTCTGACTTCAAAGCCCCTCCTTAAGCTCATGACATCATTATGTCTCATCCTGAGACCTGAGACTTCCAGGCGGAGTTCACGCCCAAACTTGTTCTTCTTGTTTTGGCTCCTGATTCCCTTTGGCTTTGGGACTTTGGGGCTTTGGAATATAGACAGATTTTTTTTTTTTTTTTTTTTTTTTTTGGTGGGGGAGTGGGAAACAGAAGGGGGGAGGAGGTGGGAAGTGGGAGAAGGGAGATTGAGAAATGGAAGGCATACATGGTTCTACTTCTATCAACTTATCACTAGAATTCTATTTAGTTTCTGACGGGGACCTTTGGAAACGATACCTTTACCCAGAGGACTTGTTACAGGATAAATTTAAAGCAGCATAGCATATTGTTGATCACGCAGACAACATGACTGCCAATTCAGCGTACTGTTAAGATTAGCCATTTGTGTTGGCTCGATGATGTTGTGAAAACTCCTGTTAGCTTCTTGGAACTACAAAACATGTGATGAGAAATCTTCCTTATTTTGCTTTGTGACTATCTGCCATTTGATTTTCACTCTAAAACATAAACTGACATCCCTCGGGTCTGTAACAGAATTCTCCCATTGTGAATAAGTCCCCCAAAACACACTTGGTTGGCAGAGCAGCCCAATGATCTGTGAAAAATCACCAGGAATCAATATTGCCATTAAAGACTCCTTTGTGAAATTTACTGGGTGACTTTGGGCAAGCCACTTAACCTCCCTACACCTTCAAATATAAAATGGTCATTATGAGGATCAAGCGAGATAATTTCTACATAAAAGGGCTTTACAAATTGTTAAGTATTATACAAACGTTAAGGGCCTTTCTGGGCATCAGTCTTAATCTGATTCATTCCTTCCTGAGAAGCAATCTGGCAATAGAAAGGCCTTGACTTGAGTCTTCCATCTGTGATATCCTTTTGACCCTACCCTTTAAGGGAAGAACCAAGACTCCTAGAATTCTCTCTGTAATTTACCGCAGCTCTGCCAATAATCATATGTCATGAGCGCTGAACATTTTCTCCTTGGATTTCCTAATCCTGATTAAATGGTAAATCCTGAAGTTATTAGGTAGCAAAGGCTCATTTATCAAATTCTTAGAAAGAAACTTCTCTTCTTGGAATTTTTTTCCATCTCCTCTCACTTAGCAGTTTATCTTTTATAATCACGGATTGCTGTCTAGGCAGTCTACTTGAGATAGGAGGCAGGGAGTAATAGGCCCATATGAGGAATGATAAATGAAGATCTCTCTCTGTTCCTTTCTTCTCATTTGCCTCCTTACATTTGGGGTAACAGGTACCTCTCATGCCCGTTCATGATTCTTTTTCTAAAAGTACCTTAGTGCCCCCTGCAGGTTATATGAGTTTCTCCTCCCACAATCTTGTTTATACTTCAGTTTTCTTTTTTTTATTTCTTTCTTTTTTTATTTTTTTTCCTTTTTTAACCCTCTCCTGAAACAGACTAGTGCTAGGTTTTTCTCAATGGTGCTAGAATCCGCGAGGATTGTTATTTACAGTATGCTCTCAAGTACTCAGAAAAATGATTCAGCAGTGGGGCGATTGCGATCTCATGTGCAATTTGAGGGTCATAACGGATCCTACTTGGCCTAACATGGGTTGCCATGAGACTGTCGACTATGGGCGACATTCACAGGTGGGAATCTGAAGACTAAAAGGCCAACTAACTCTGCAGGGCTTCCAAAACTAGCTTGGCAATGGTTGCAGGGCTTAGAACTCAGGTCTTCCAGGGTTTATTCAAGTACGCTTTTCTTTATTGTGTTTTGAATAGTTTCTTTTCCCTGTTTTCAAAAGTATCTATGTTGTCCTCCAGTTGTATATCTCAAAAACAGAACCCTAAGAGCTATAATGTCATCCATTGGCTTCAGTAGATAACCGATGGATTAGGGCTTTCAGCATGCCGAAAGGATCTGCTTGGTTAATACTAATCCAATTTGTAACCACATCCTGGTGCTATTGCAAATGTCTCGGAGGTCAAAGGTATAATTTAGTGAGAACTAGAAAACTGCAATAAACATGGGGGAAGGCTTATTTCTTGATTTACTTGAAAGTAGCCTAAAGCAAAGTACTCCAGCACACAACCTCGTAATGATCCTTCTGCTGAAAAGCAGAAATCTATTGACTTTTTTTTAGGTTTTATGATCTTGAAAATCTTGAATATTTTCTGAACCTTCTGCTTCCTGAAATATCACTCATTCATCCTCCAATTATTCATTGGCATCCTCAATCCTGTGTGTTTACTTTGCTTATTCTTAGTGCAGAATGACCATCGATTTGAATTATCTGTCATCTAAGAATACGGAGCTCAGGAAAGCCTTTCTCTTTTGAAACTATTTTGAGATTTTTGAATACAATATCGAAGGAACGAATGCTACATTTTGAGTTTTGACCTAAATCCTTGGAAGAAAAATTAAAATTCTGGGATAGAATAATTAAGTCCTGTGGATCAAAATGAAAATATCTAGATACAAGTTCTGAGGGCCAAATTAAGGAAGACTTTGTGAAACTGGTAAATGTTTAAACCACAAATCTATGTTTGTTCAGCTCCTGGATTTCCTCTTACTAAGTAGTTTTAAAGCTACTTAACGACATTTAATTGACATTTTACTCACTATTTTACTTGTGTTAAGTCTTTCATACTCAAGCTTTCCCAATTACAACATGTACACACACAAAAAAATTACCTTAGCCTGTTTCTAAATGGCTAGCTAGTTTGATGTAATTTCTATTAGAATTCGGTAATATTGATACTGCAGGTGCTGGAGCAGCATTTTTCAACTGTCAATTCTAACTCCTTAGTAGGTTGTAAAATCGATTTAGTTGCTTGTACGCAGCATTAAAAAGAAGAGAAGGAAAGAAAGTGAGAAAGAAAGAAAAAGAGCCAGAGAAATAGAATTGCATGGAATAGAGTATTAAAGTGGAGGTTACATGTTATTATGTGAAATTCTGCTTTGGTTAGGTGCTTGTTTGGACTGTGACATAAATTGTGTTTCTTGAGTCGTAGTCAAACTGAGAAGCAGTATTTCCAGACCTCGCTGGATAAGGGCAAGCGCTCCTTACCAGCTGTGTGTGTCATTCTGTGCCTTGGTTTTCTTCTCTGAAAATACATGTAATAAGACTGACAGATCAGGGTTGTTATAAGAATTAACTAGAAAATAAAATAATGTTGGTGCACAGTATCTGACATAGTGAAAAACAAATATTGTTGCTATTTTAGTAGGGTTTATATTTGAAATCACATTTGAATCATTTGTAATAATAAAGTGCTTAGACTTCTCTCATATCAAGATCCCTTGCAAACTTCTACCTACCAAGCACATAGCCCCAGGAAAGAAGCTGGGCTCTCCCAAGTTAGAACAAAGAAGCCATTGATTGGTTTTAGATCTCATAAAATGACTCTTCTGAAACAACAGTCATGAACTTTGGGTTATAAGAAAGAAAAGGATTTTCTAAATTGCTTAGTCTCGTCTTTAACATATTGAGAAGCTGGCCAGACAAACAATAGTAGAGAGTCCTAACCGAGAGGGGGACGGCTAAGTTAGGAAGAAGATGGGGACGTGGCCGGCTTCTTAGGTACCACGGGGTTCTAGGTAGAAGGCGGCAGAGAGGTAGGAAAGCATGGCTTCAGCTTCTATTTTCAAAAATTCTTGGAGGGAGGGTTCAGTGGGAGAGGAGAAGTATAGAGATGTTCTAGAGAGGTTGAGGGGAATGATGAGTTGAAAGTGGCTGCTGTCCTCCAAGAGGCAACTGGAAGCTATTGCCCTACGGGCTTCTGCTTAAACATGAGAGTTATTACATCAAATTAAATTCAGTGGCTTAACATGGTTTTGTACAGAAAGGTCTAAGTTTAAGCCACTTAGAGTCTCCTTCAGCTCCTGGATGGTGTGAAGCTATCCAGAAGTTCCTGAGCATTCTGTGGAATGAACTAGAAGGATCTGGCTGTAAAGCAGTTGAAGGACTTGCCTGGCAACTTTGCCAAAGGAGGTTGCCCAAGGGGAATGAAGCCATTCACCACACACCAGCGTCCAACTGGGAGTCACAGTTCTGTGTCAGGGATTCATATTGTCAGTGAAAGTGGAGATGGGGCTCAGTCTCCAAGAGAAAATGGTGCCCCAAAGGACTGTCAGAGTTTAAGTGAACAAAATATGAACAATTATTGCAAAGAGCGGTTTTTAGCAGTGGGTGCATCAGAATGCACAGGGTATGGACAAGTCACTCCTGCGGTATTACCAGCTGTGGGAGTAGGCCAAACCAGGAGAACTGAGAGGATTCCTCATGCAACTCCCGGACTCCTCCTCCCCTAAGAATACCTGTATGTCAGTCACCTTACAGATATCTAGGTAGAAAGGGCAAAACTCTGACAAGTGTTTCCCTGACTCATCCAAGCAGAAACTGGGTTACGTAAAGAGATGGGTTGAATTACCAAGTAAGACTGAATTGAAAATTTAACTAAAATAACTTTTCTAAACTACCTGGTGGGTGTAGGATTGTGAGGGAAACCCAGTCATTTAGAAAGAAGTAAAGAATCCTGGTTTCTTTGCACATTTGAGCACAATGAAAATACATTTCTGATTTATCATTATTATTGTGTTATGTCATTATAGCTATGAGAAATGACTTTTTCTAAGTCTTTATTTGCTCCAGTCTCTGTGTCATGGAGTATTTTGAGTAAGAGCTATTTTGCTACAAACAAATGACTAATTTAGATGTCTCTACCCCAAACTGCAAGTATAGAACCAATTCTTAACATATATTAAGTAAGGAAAGAAGAGGGAAGCCAGTCTCTGGGTTTCCATATAAAATGCTGCCCAGGCCCAGTGTAATCCACAGTGCTGGACAGGAAACTAATGGGAAAAAAAATTAAGTTTACAGAGGACTTTTCTGCTTTGATAGTCAATTGAAACTCAACTATAATTTTTGTGTCTTAACCTTTTGAATTTAGTCTTTTCCCCACAGCTGTAAGGGAAGGATGGTGGTGGAGGTGGAGGGGATATAAATTGTTAAAATGAAACAGGAAGAGACAGTAAAAAGGACCTCCCGTGTTCAGGGCACTGATCTGTCCAGAGTTATTCCTCCTCCCTACAACTGGTAGGATCCATGACCGTCCAGGAGTGTTGACAAGCAGGGAAAGCAGAGGGATCGCTGACACCCAAGGCCGACAGACCATCATGCAGGTCAGCGCCAGGTCAGCGTGTGTCCTTGCCTTTCATAATGTAGGAGGCAAGATGATATAGTGGAAAAAAATGTAGGTTATTGATAACGTGCGGGTGGGACCTCTCACTCCCGTTATATAAAAGGGGCTGTAGTGCTTCATATCACCGTCTCCCAGCTGTGTGAACTTAGGCAAATTGTGGAACCTTCCTAACTTCAGTCTCCTATAAAATGGGGAAAACAACTGGAGCTTCTCATGAAGCTACTGGAATTTAAAGGTGACAATTCATGTAAAGCATACATCTCACCATCTGGAACTGAGAATGGGTTCATCAGCCAGTGTTACCTGTTTAGCCTTTGGGGCAGCTTTAGGCTTGAACCTACCTGACTACCTACACGAAATTCCATACCATACTTAAGTTTTTTGAACAAAATTCCCCTCATTTGTAAAGTGGGACTAACTCACGTTATATAAGTGTATTTAGAGATGATGGTAAGAAATACATGTCAAGCTCATCACTTTTCTCCCTTCTTCCCTTGACCCACATCTTCCAGTCAGCATGGATAAGAAATCCAGAAGACCTCAGAAGAGATGCCAAGGGATGACTTTGAGCTCGTGTCTTTGCTGCGTATCTAGACTCTCTTGGAGAACTAGCAGGTCTGGGATGGGGGTAGGTGGCAGATGTGAAAGTGATGGGAAGAGCATCACAAGAAGGGAAACCAAGAGTTAGCGCAGAATTAGAAATGAGAACCATGCTGATCTCCAGGCCATTTGATACATCACTGTCAGACATATCTTTCTAAAAATTCTGATGTTTCTAAAAATTCTCCAGCTAGTGGCTCTCAATTGCTTCCCACAGAAAGTCTAATTGCCTCAAAGACCATCTAGGCTAAGGTTCCAGCCTCCTCTTCAGGATTATTGCCAGCTGCCCCCCTCCATGTGCCTTTCCTAGTAGGGAAGGAGGGAAGGAAATTAATGAGGAAGTTATTATTGAAATGGAGTTGGAAAGGCTTTGCGATTTGGCAAAAATTAATTTCAGGTAGAGGAAGGGGAGTGATAAAATTAGAGAAAAAAAAAAAGTCATGAATGACATTAAGCTGTTTCTTTCTTACCAGGTATTACATTAACTCTGGCAGGCATGAACTCAGAACAATGTGAATGTCCCTTGATTTATATTTCCTAGATTCTAAGACATAACTGACTGTAACATACATCATAAATTCTATAACAGGAAAAAAAACCACTTATACGACACATCTTGATTTTAAAAACATATGAAAATATTCCTTTTTCCCTCCATTCAACAAATATTTACTAAGAACCTAATATTTGCTAATCCCTATTCTAGTAACCAAAAGTAAAATAAAAGTAAAAATTCCTGTCTAATGGAAGGAGCCAAAAGATAAACATAATACATTACTTAGGCATGATGATAACTATAATAGGTAAAAGGTAAAGCAAGGATAAGAGGAATCAGGATTCCTAAGTGCGTAAGGACAGACGTTGGTATTTTAAATAGATGAGTGAGAATTGGTCCCATGGAGAGGGCAGCATTTCAGCGAATGACTGGAAGGAAGTGAGAGAGTAAACCCAGGGCTCCTCAAGAAGGGACCCTTTTTCTTTCTTTCTTTCTTTCTTTTTTTTTTTTTAAGGAGAGACCCTTCTAAGCAGAGAGGATAACCAGCACAAATACATGCCATATATGGTAACATGTATGTTCCAGGGTTCTATAGTCACATGAATTATGGAAAGATCGTCCTACCTAGTATATCGCCTTTCTTGGAGGACAAAATAAGCATTAGCACATTATTCAGGCATAGTGAGACAAAATCAAATGTTTTTTTTTTTTTTGTTTTTTTTTTTAACTTGATTTAACCCACTACGTATCTCAAACTTGTTAGGTAACATAAACTGTTGTGATAGACATTTACCAAGATCTCCAAGGACACCAGTTTTCTGTGACAGAAATGTTGAGTGAAAAAAATAGGATTTCTATAACTGGTATTATTTTCTGAGAAATACCTACGATAACATCCGAATAATCCATTGATATGAATATCTTTCATATTTCTTTTTGAGCTTTGGAGTATTACCATGCGGTTATTAAGTAGGCATTCAATAGCAATAATGCCGTGATTCCACTTATTGAATTGATCATCAAAATAATAGGGCCACTATATTCTTGGATTTTAGACCTCTTCCAGGAGTGGAAATGTTTTACAAGTGTTATTGACCCTACTATTCTGAAAATGTCTTGCAAATTAGGACCTAAATGTTTAAATTATATCCTTGCCCTTGCACAGGTTTGAAAAGTTGGTTCTAGATGAGAACACCTTCTTATTCACTGCTGAAGCAATACATGCTGGCTGCAACCATGCCTCGCCTAACAGCAAAAGAATGTTCAGAAGCATGCCCGGCTAATTGAAACTACAGGGGGCATTTAAGTAGGCAAAGTGTTATTACTCAGTTTCAAATGTTTCCAGGATATCAGAATTACCATTCCCTACTCCTGCAAAAGGCACTCTGGGAAAGGTAATGGTCACAAGCGTGAGACCTCTGGCTTCTTTTTATGTCTCTTATTCCAGTTATTCCTGACAGACTCAGAGGGCCATCCACAAGAACTAGGATTACCGTGAGGAATGCAAAAGTCTGGTAGTTTCCCAGGCCGTGGGCGTGAGGCTATCATGAGAACTTCTCCAATGTTGGTAAGTTTTGGAAAATCGGCCTCACAGATCGATGGAAGCAGCAAAAGCGTAGTCCTTTTCCATCTAGGCCCTTTGAGTCGGAGGCAAGTTACACAGCATATTTTAAGATATTGCTTTGAAAGATATTCCTCATCTGGCTCACCGACGATTTTAAATGAGATCATTTGCTACATTTGATCATCTTTGCTTATTTCAATTTAATCAGTTTTTAAAAAAAAATAATTTCTAGAAAGCAAATAGCTTAAGTTAGCCATCAGTCTCCTATTTAGGCAGAAGTGTTTGCAAAAAGTGGATCTTGCGAAGAAGCCAGAATTCAGGATCTGTGTAGGCAGGTGTGAGTGAGAGCTTGGAATATACCGGTGAAGTCTAAATTGAATGTTCTTTTAATCTTTCCACCACCCGCTGGAAGCTGGGGCCTATTCCATGTCCAAGACTTGGCCTAAATGAGGGAAGAGATGTTATGGAGCAAAATAGCCTACTTGGACATTGCTCACATTCTGGTTACTGGCACAGGGAAGTCAGGCCATAAATATTACAAGCAATAGCGATGATTTAACACAAAAACGTTGTCTTCAGATTTCTACATATTTTCCCCGCTAACCTTAAGAAATAACCTTTTAGGGCACCTGGGTGGCTCAGTGGTTGAATGTCTGCCTTTGGCTCAGGGCCTGATACTAGGGTCCTGGGGTTGAGTCCTGCATCGGGCTCCTTGCAGAGAGCCTGCTTCTCCCTCTGCCTGTGTTTCTGCCTCTGTCTCTCTGTCTCTCATGAATAAATAAATAAAATCTTGAAAAAAAAAAAAAAAGAAAGAACCTTTTATAAAGTATTAGGGGGAGGGCCCCTGGGTGACTCAGTGGTTGAACATCTGCCTTTGGCTCAGGTTGTGATCCTGGGGTCCTGGGATCGAGTCCCACAGCGGGTTCCCTGCAGGCAGCCTGCTTCTGCCTCTGCCTATCACTCTGCCTCTCTTTGTGTGTCTTTCATGAGTAAATAAATAAAATCTTTAAAACAAAGTATCAAGGGGAAGCTCTATGGTATTATTACTATTATAGTTTTTTATATGTTAATTTCCCCCCTAATAAATTATAAGTTCTCAGGACTGAAAAGTGATGATTCACATAATTCCCTTCTTTGAACCCCTTCAATGCCTTAACTTTTCCTTGAAAGTAAACTGGAATATATCCACATTTCTTACTGGGGCCTATCAATAATGACCTGGTCCCTACTTATTTTTCCATTTCGGGGTCCCTTTCCCTCTCCTTCTCCCTAGTTAGTCTCCAGCTCACTGGTCTTTCTTTCCACAGCCCTGCTGGCTCCTCCCGGGTCTTATGACCTTAGCACAGGTTGTTCTCTCTGCCTGGAATGCTCTCCTTATCCCCACAATATGCATACCCAGCTCATTCCCATCGAAAAGTCTCTGTTTGGTCTTTTGTGATTGTCCTACGTAAAGCTGGTCACCTCTGTTAGTCTCTTGTTTAAACATTTAAACCTTTCTTTCATTGCACTTACTATTATTTTCTGTCTATTTATCTGTATAAAGGAAGAGATTATGCCAATCTTGCTCACCATTATATCTCCAGGGTGTAATTCAGGCATGAGTCTGGCATATCATAAGTGTTCAATACATACTCGTTTAAAGGAAATATGACAAAGACAGAGTAAATATTTTTCATTAAATTCTGTTACTCCCAGAAATAAGCCCACACATATATGGTCAATGAATTTACAACAAGGGAGATAGAATACACAGTAGGGGAAGTATAGTCTCTTCAATAAATGGTGCTGAGAAAACTAGACAGCAACATGCAAAAGAATGAGTCTAGGCCTTATCTTATACCCTAAAGAAAAATGGACTCTCAGTACAGATTAAGGACTTGAGTGTAAGTTCTGAAACCATGAAACTCCTAGAAGAAAACATAGGTGATAAGCTCCTTGACATAGGTCTCTGCAATGATTTTTGAATTTGATACCAAAAGCAAAAACAACGAAAGCAGAAATAAATAGGTGGGACTGCCTTCAACTGACAAGCTTCTGCACAGATAAGGAAACTATCCACACAATGAAAAACCAGCCTATTGAATGGGAGAAAATATTTGCTAAACATGAATCTAATAAAGTTTAACACCTGAAATATATAAAGAACTAATAAACTCAAAAGCAAAAACAAAAACAAAAACAAAAACAAAACAAAACAAAACAAAAAAACATGCAATCCGATTTACAAATGGACAGATCTGAATAGATGTTTTCCCAAACAAGACTTACAGATGGCTAACAGGTACATGAAAAGATATTTAATATCATTAATCATCAGGGAAATGCAAATCAAAACCACAGTGATGGGTGGCCTGGGTGGCTCAGCAGTTTAGCGCTGCCTGCAGCCCAGGGCCTGATCCTGGAGACCTGAGATTGAGTCCCGCATCGGGCTCCCTGCATGGAGCCTGCTTTTCCCTCTGCCTGCGTCTCTGCCTCTCCCCCTCTCTCTGTGTCTCTCATGAATAAATAAATAAAATCTTTTAAAAAAAACCCACAGTGATATATCATCTCATACCTGTTAGAATGTTTATTATCAAAAAAGATGAGAAATACGAGTGTTGTTGAGGATGTAGAGAAAAGAGAACCCTCTTGCACTGTTGGTGGGAATGTAGATTGGTGCAGCCACTAGAGAAAACAGTATGGAGTTTCCTCAAAAAAAAAAAAATAAAAAATTGAGCTATCATATATAATCTAGCAATTCCACTTCTGGCTATTTATCCAAAGAAAATGAAAACACTAATGCCAAAAGATACATGCACCCCCATGTTCTTTGGAGCATTATTTATACAATAGTCAAGATATAGAAACCACCTAAATGTCTACTGGTGGATGAATGGATAAAGAAGATATGATACACACACACGATGGAATATTACTCGGCCATAAAAAAGAATGCAATCTTGCCATTTGTGACAATGTGGATGGGCCTCAGGGTATTATGCTAAGTGAAGTAAGTCAGAGAAAGGCAAATGCTGTATATGCTCTCTCTTATATGTAGATTCTAAAAAAAAAGAATACCTGTGGGGGAATGGGCAAAATGGGTGACAGGAAGTGGGAGATACAGGCTTCTGGTTAAAAATGAATAAGTTACTGAGATGAAAATTACAGCGCGGGGAACACAGTCAATAATACGATAATAGCATGTATGGCGACAGATGGTAGCTACAGTGTGGTGAGCACAGCATAAAGTATGAGCTTGTGGAATCACTGTGTTGTACACACGAAACTAATGGAACACTGTGTGCCAGGTACACTTCAATAAAACAACCACAACAAAACAAGCCAATAGATAGAATGGATTCATAGCTGTCAGAGGCAAGGTGAGAGGTGGGGAAAATAGGTAAAGGAGGTAAAAAAAAAAAAAAAAAAAAGCTTGTTTGCTCACTTTGTGCAGTGTGAATGAAGAAGATCCAAGAGTAGGAGCAGGAAATCGAACAGGAGATTAATCCAGTAATACAGAAAAGGGACAGTGGCCATTCTAAACTAGGATCATAGTTGAGGAGAGAAGTGATTGAGTTTGGGAACAGGTTTTAAAAAACAAAAAAACAGCCTCTTATTGGAGGTAAATGGCAACAATATGGTACAAAGCCGTGATGACATTAAAGTATATTTAGCACCTGCTCCTGCACAACCCTGACCAGTCAAAACGGACTTGGGCAGCAGACATTAAAAAACCCCAAAACTTCGAGTTTCCTAACTTACTTTGTAAAACTGGCATGACTTTTGAAAAATACAAAAATAATAACCTACAATGAATGGGCTGGAAAATTTTTTGGGAAAAAAAAAAGTTTTAAAACTGTGTCTTAGTCATAAGATGTCCTAAGCATTATAGTATACTCTGGATTTTGGAAATTTGAAATAATCTACTCAATTCCCCTTTTCTCATTTTGCAGATAGAGAAACAGAATCACACAAGTGAAATGATCTGCCTGGGGTCTCTAAAGCTGATTAGCAGCGCAGCCAGAATTAGAATCGCCTACTTTGGAGGTCATTTCTCCATGCCACCTGCCTGGTAGAGGAATGTCTGCTGGGTGCTTAGAGTCATCAAAAATCCACAATTTTAGAATCTCAAAAATAAAGATACTAAATTTTGGAAAAAGCAAAACTCTGTGTGGCTTTGGGGATTTGCCTCTGAAGGGAAGGATTATGCCTTTTTCCTTTATCTTCTCCCTTTTCACTGTTGGAATACGGACGTAATGGCTAGAGCTAGAGCAGCCATGTTGGATCCATGAAATGAAAATCACGTAAGTTGAGAATGGGCAGAGCAATCCTGGATCCCTAAATTATCAGTCCACCTTATCAGTCCTGGAATGCCTGGGAACATTTTTACATGAGAGGGAAATAAACATCTGTCCAGTTTAGGGTTCCTTTATATAAGAGATTTCACAATTACATGATTTGGTACCCATAAGTGGCACGCTGTCCTAAAAAAGAGTCTTGATTGTGCAGCATTGGGTGATGGGGGGCAATGATAATAATGGTTAGAAATCTGATGATCCTTCACTAGACCATTGCAAAATATTTGGTAAAATTGTTATCTGTGATATGTTGGAAGTTAGACCAGGTGCCCCCAGAGCTTGTAGTTTTAGAGCTGTGTCTATGAGTTGGGCTGACCCTTGGAGACATTTTGGAAGTTCGTGGAGCTTTTTTGATTGTTACAATAAATAGAGGAGGGAATTCTGTGGTCAGGACCAGGGATGGCAAATGACCTGCAATGTAGAGAAAAGTCACACACACGATAAGAACTGGCCTACATCCCTCATGACATCATGATTTTTTTTTCAGGAATGCAAAGACGCTGTGAATTGAGGGAGGCTTTTGTGTTATCTTACTCCAAACTTTACCAAGAATGGTACACCATTTCAGGAAACCACTCACTGTAGTGCTGCCTCAACACAACTCAACGTCCTGGCGTGAGGCTGCATTTGTGGTTATTGTATAACACAGAGATTCTGTGTTAGGTGCAGGCAGCTCACTACTTCATAATGTCGTGTAGGGTGGTTGTGCCTGGACATCTGCTATGAATCATCTCAGAAGTTAAGTGTGAACACTTCAGATTATGCCCTCCAAAGAACGCATGCATTCCTCTGCCCTTTTCTCTTTTCCTGCTGGCTGAAGGCAAACTTGATAGCTGGAGCTGGAGCAACCATTGGGTCAGGAGACAGAAGTCACGGTTGGGGATGACAGAGCAATTAGAGAGAGCCTGTGTCACTGAGGCCGCACAGCTGCTATCTGCTGCCCATCTAAACCGTTCTGTGAGAGAGGACAAACTTTTGTATTGTTTGAGCTTCTGTGTTTTGGTCTTTTGGTTGTTGTAACAGCTTAAGTAGATTTTTATCTAATATAGACAGGAAGAGCAAAATAGAAGTAAAATGTAGCACAGGTCACAGAATTTCCTGTTAAGTATCCAATCCCAGAAACATTTTCGATGGTAAATTTAAAAGCCAGCATAAGTATAATACCAACAACTTGAAAAAGATGTTTAACTAATGAATTTATCTTTTTCTTTCAGTGTAACCAAGAACACAGAACTGGCATAAAAATTTTGAGAATAGGTAAAATAACAGGTTCATTCTTATAAGGATAAAATAATTTTAATTAGGGACAGTGTTCCTATGAGTTATAATTCATAATTTGGAAAGGTGCAGACATGTGTGTTTCGGCATAAGCATGATGCTTTTATTCTATTTTGTACATATGTAAATACGTAAATAAGCATCCAGAATCCCCAGATATATACAATACCATGCCGAGTTTCCAAATGTATACAATAGATAAATCTCACAATTTTTTTAATTTTTAATTTTTAATTTTTTACAAATTTAAAAACAGTAATTTGAAGACAGACTAAAAGGAGGTTAAGGGACTTGGAAATTTTTTTATGTATTTACCAAGTATTTTTTTTTACAAATATTTTGTATTTAAAGTGAACGGTGATCTTTTTTTTTAGATAATCATCCTTAATTCTCATAGTATTGGGCCTACTGGGAAGCTTTATCTTTTCACATAATGCCAGTTTCATAATTACGTTGTGATTTAAGGACCAAATATATTTTTGCAGTGCCTAGCTCAGTGACTTGCATTCAGTGGGCACTCACTAAATGTTTGGCCCCAAGAATGTTTAATGATTATATTCCTGAATGATGTGTAGTTGTACTGGCTCCCCTTTTATCATTATATTGAATATAGAAGAGACCAATTAAAATATCCCAACAAAAGAACCTAAATAATTCTATTTTTAAGTCTGATCTTGCCCATTAAAAAAAAAAAAAAAAAGGACACTTGGGTGGCTTGATGGTTGGGCTTCAGCCTTTGGCTCAGGGCATGATCCCTGAGTTCCAGGATCGAGTCCCGCCTCCAGCCCCCTGCATGGAGCCTGCTTCTCCCTCTGCCTGTGTCTCTGCCTCTCTCTGTGTGTCTCTCATGAATAAAATAAATAAAACCTTTAAAAAAATTTATAAAACAACCCCCCCAAAAATGCACACACACAACAGCCAAAGGAAACCAAGAAAGAAAGGAAAAACAACAACAACAACAACTGGAATCTTGATCATCAAGTGAGTTTCGAAGAAAGCAAATTCCGAAGATAGAGATGAGAAGAGAAGTCGTGGTTGCTGATTCCCCATTTCAGTGCTTTGTTTTAGCTGACCACACTTCCTCCCTCCGTGGAGAAAATCGATGCACAATGAAATTATCTGTACTCATCTCTAGTAAATAAATAGCAGAAATCTTTCTTGTTGCAAGACATCAATGTGAAACAATTGTTCACATGAAGGATTTGGCTTGTTTTTCTCAACAGCCCTTTCAATTTCCCACTCCCCCAATTAAAACCAAAGTAAAGCATTTTCATAAAGTGAGCAAACAGCAGCCCCAGAGATGAGCTACACAACTGAAACATTACTTAGGGGAAATTTCACTCAAATATCTGCTTGACGTATATTATGTGGAAACGACAAGTGTTTGCATGTTCACGCAGACTCATACTGCAAAAGAAAGAGTTTGGAAGGAATTAAACACGTAAGGTAGATGAGCAGTGACGTAAGGTAGATGAGCAGTGACGACAGCAACTATCAGGAGGAAGCCCGTAGTGAGCAGCCGAACGTACCACCCTTAGATTGCACATCTGAGAGCCCTGGGCTTACATCTGCGCACACGTCAAATCTGTGCAAGTTATGACTCTACTTACAATGTCTGTATGTACAGTTAAGGAATTTAACAAATTATCTCTGAAAGTACACTTAGAATGCAGCTGATGATGTTGTTATATGTGTAGAGTGTTAGGCTTTTTCTGGGTATTTTACACCCTGCCTCTCCAATTTGTCCTTAGATTTCCAACCTACGTTGCAGGAACTGTATCTAATTCAGTGTGCTTTGCACCAGCGGCATACTACTTGCACTAAATAACTGTTTATCATCGTGGAGTGCCTTAAAGTAAACACAGCACAATTTCAGCTGCCAAAACCCTGCTATGCATTTATATGTTGCTTTTAAAAACACATAACCCGGAGTAAATCACTTAAACATGGCCTGCTGTCCCATTTTCGGTCTGCGGTCTGTTTCTACTTTTTCTTCTTCTTCCAATGTTACGTATATTTGCACAGCATCTCCAACTTTATGTCTAGATCAGGCCATTTTTTTTACGACCAGTTCAGTTCTTTGAAAAGATAAGTTTTTGGTGTCTGATAAAACTTTAGCATTCGGAGACAAGGCTGAAAGGAAAAAAAAAAAAAAAAAAAAGGAAACGAAAGGACAGGACAGGATGGGACCCGCGCACTCTTACACTCACACACATGTGCACTGAAGAAGGGTGTATCATTACAGAGCAACATGCCAAAGGTAGAGGCATTTAGCCAAGGAATGGTTAATAACAGATCTTTAATTTGAAAAAGATTGGAAAACCAAAGCGATTTTTTAAATGTTTTAAAATCACTCTCACATCTTCCTTTGTTGCTTCTTTTCACTTCTTTCAAAGAAACTTGACAGCTCTGGGAAAACAAAACCCTTCAACAATTGTCGAAGCTGAGAGTCCCAGTCCTCAGAAAAAAAAAAAAAGAAAAAAAAAAGAAAAGCTCTTTCTACGCTAGATACACTTAGAGCAGACCTGAATGCAAGTACTAAGCAGCAGCTCGGTAACAGCGATTTCGAATCACTAAAATTCATCCAGAGATGCCCAAAAGCTTAGAACCAGCAAGCCCTGATTGTGGGTTAAGAGAGAAAAAGGAGTAAGAGAGAGAAAGCTTCTCAAATGTATGCTCTTGTTATTAAAATTTTAAGAAAAAAAAATCACAGCTTTCACCCAATATCTGAAATAATGAAGAATCTTTAAGAATAACTTGCATTTGATCCTCTAACCTTTGAAAAAGCTTTAAAGACTGGGAGCCTTTTTCCGTTCTTACCAGACATTGAATATTCTCAGGCATAAACTATGTAAAGTACCCCTAAGATAGGACATGACTGTTAGAATCCTAGATTTATAGAAGTAGGGTCAGTGGGGTGTAGCCAGAAACTCATGAGTTCGAGAATCAGAAAACCTTGCTAGGTATCTGCCTCAAACACTAATTCAGTCTAACTTGAACAAGCTATTTAAGCTCTAAGCGTTTAAAGAGTATTTATTTATTTATTTAAATTTATTTTTTATCGAAAGATCGAGCACAAGCAAGAGAGGGAAGAAGGGCAGAGGGAAAGGGAGAAGGAGACTCCCCACTGAGCAGGGAGCCTGACACGGGGCTCCATCCCAGGACCTCGGGATCATGACCTGAGCCGAAGGCAGAGGCTTGGCCAACTGAGCCACCCAGGTGCCCCCAAACCTCATTTCTCTTCTCTGAAAAATGGGAATTGTATTATTTGTCTTGTTTGAGCTCAAAGTTGTCATGTGGATCAAATGAGGTCATATACATGAATGTGCTATGGTGCTGCTGAAGATCTGCAGATAAAACCTAATAGCCACCCCCCCCCAAAAAAACCCTAATAGCCCCTAACACAGTTCTCATCAGCAGATAAGGTAAACGAAGTCCTCTGTGCTTACGTGACCCCCACAGTTTAATACATGATAGGATCAGAATTAGAACTTTGGGTTTACCAAAGTCTGTAAAAGGAGATTTTTCTCAAATTTTCATGGTGAGGCTTTGCCTGAAAAGCCCACGATATGAACGTGTCCCATGTGTTCCTCTTCTTTTTGAAATTCATGAGTCGACCTCTTACACTAGGAAGGAGTCAAGACCTACAGACTGAATAAAGACATTCTGCTTCCTGACTCTGAAGTGCCTAAAACAATGATTCCCAATTGATCTTCTTTAGATGTCGAGGAGGAAGTCAGGTGGGAGGAGGGATCGGATTTGGAGTTATTTCTGTAAGAAAGTACACCAATTTTGGTAATAGAACATGTTATATGGCTTATACACATTAGTATTGCTATGCTTCCAATGTGTGTAGCTGCTATTAAGATTACTCAGATAAAATTCATCTGAAGGCATTGTGGAATTCAGAGTGGCTTTTGGTATTTTGTATTTTTTTTTTTTTAATTTAGATTAAAGTACATGCAACTACTGGAAAAAAGGACAACTCAGACTTTTAAAAAATTGGGAAATTTTGGTCCAATCCATTTCTTCCTATGTTGGAATGATATAATGACTAGATATTTGTTGGGAAACAAATTCAGGGGAACATATTTAAGGGCAAAAGTATGTGAGAGTACCTTTCATCAAAAAAAAAAAAAAAAAGCGTGTGATGGGGCACCTGGGTGGCTCAGTCGGTTAAGCATCCGACTCTGGGTTTAAACTCAGGTCACGATGTCATGGGTCCTGAGATCGAGCTCCACGCCAGGCTCTGTGCTAGGCGGAGAGTCTGTTTGAAGATTCTCTCTCTCTCTGCACCTCTCCTCCTCATGCGTGCTCATGCTCCTTCTTTCTCTCTCTCTTTCAAATAAATAAATAAATCTATTAAAAAAGCCTATGAGTCGCCCACATTTCTTTAAAACATAATTATGCAAATAATTCTGACCATTCTTCAGTTGGTCATTATTGTGGTACAAATTATAATCTTTTATTCATTGATTTCACTTGCCTTTTTGGGGGGGTTTCCAGGAGGTAAGAATGACCACTAAGTTATTTTGTGAATTTAGTTTTTGTTCAGTCTGAAAAATTCCTTGGAATAACTTGGTGAGAGGGTAAAATCTGCAGGCCAAAGTATGATTCATAAAAGTCTAGTGCTTAAGCTTAGTCTTAAACTCAATGGATGTTGAGATTGCAAAAATTTAAGAGAAGGAAATGCGCATTCTGAATTTGGTACACAACTCGTGCAAATCAACATATCCAGAAATTCTCCTAGCAGCCCTTGAAATGTAAAGGAAAAGTTATGGTAATCTTATTTAATGGGCTTCGAAGGATTTATAACAAAATGTCAATTATGTATAAAATTTTAAATGGGAAATGGGAAAAATGAGGATAAGAATCACTGGACTAATTAGTAATAATAATAGAGCTGCAATTTATTGCGCTCTTATGCACATTTAAGCTTTGTAATAATCCTGAAGGGTAGTTGTTAGTATTCCCATTTGCAGATGAGGAAATCAGAAATAGTGGACAGAAGCCATGAAGCTCATAAACGGCATAACTGGAATTCAAACTCAGTTCTAACTCAACTCGAGAGCGTTACCTTCCATTATCTGGGATGATGAAATGGCTACAGAGATGTTCAAATAGTTTCTTACGCCAGCCGAGCCCAATATGTGGCTGTGGTTTAAAAATGGGTCCAGGTATTGTGGGATCTGAAGCCTATAAAAAGTTAAGCAACAACAAAAAATTAGATATAGGGGCTCATGCAAGTGAAGGGGCCTTGACCTTCCTGATAAATCCATCATGGAATTAGTTGGTTTCAGGAATTCGCCCAACACCTAACCCAGGCCCTTCATTCTAGTTAGGATTCTCATTCTAACCTTAAATCAACAATACCATTAAGCATTTGTGCTGGGCCTTAGGGCGGTGGTCCTCAAATAATAATAATGCTAATAATCATTAATATCATTAATGATCATTAATGATCATCATTATTATTTTGCTTTTTTCTGCTTTAACTTATAAGAAGGTATGTATAACAAAGTCCCTTCCATAACAGTGGTCCACTGAGACATGGATTCCTGGCAGTAAATGTCATTGCTCTGAAGTGAGACTCACAGCATCAGGGTATGAGAATGGTTTTTTTCTTAAAACTAGTACCATGTATTATGTATTCAACACCCGAATGATTTATTGCCTGTCCACTACGTAGTAAGCATGCTGTTGGTCCTAGATTACAACACAGAACCCCAGAGATAAACTTACCCTAAAGAAACTTCTAATTCTTGAGATTTCTGTTGGTTACATCACCTCCTCTCAAATACACAGGCTTCAAACCTTAGCGCCACCCATGAGTTTTTCTCTCCTTCTCCACGTATCTCGCCTATTGTGTTGATTTTTCCCTGTGAAATGTCTTCCGATTTAATACTAATTCTCCTTTTCTGCAGCACAAGTACATATCTCTCCAAGCTCTGGTGATCAGACTTCTTTCAGTGTCCTTCTTATTCAGCAAATATTTATTGCCTACCAGGTAAGCATCAGATAGAGCGGTAGGTACTTAGGCTTCTACACTCTGTTCCTTTTCCTCTCCCATCCATTCCGGAGACTGAAAATACACTCTCCCCTGGTCATGCAGAGCCTCTAGAGGTTTTGTCCCAGTGTAACCAGACTGAATGCAATGAGGCCGTGTGATGAAGAAGATCACAGGGGTGTTCTTGAGTTGGTGCCATCCAAAGAAAGGAGCAGCTTGAACTGATCTGAAATAAGGTGCGTGCCTGGATGGACCGCGTCCCGGGCCACACTCATGTGAAGGAAAAGCTGAAGCCCAGGAAATGGGAGAGGAAGGCCGTTCACCCTGAACTCCTGGGCCTGCCTCTGCTGGAAAGATGACTGGTGATCACTGAGCATTCATTAGTTGACTGATTCCAGTGTGTACTGAGCCACAGCTCTGTTGAGAACAACTCTACAGCCACCGTGTGGCCCCAATTCACACCTTCCGCTGTCTCCCCTTCATTACTCACCCTCGCGCAATAGTCAGGCCAGTCTTCCCATTCTTACTCTTCTGTGTAGTTTAGTTGCATATGAAACTTCTCTTGCAAACCCTGTCTCTCTCCTTCCTGCCCTGAAACAAAATTTGTGATTCAGGTGTTCCTCAATCACAGCCAGTCTTTTGTCATCTATCAGCCACATCTATACATGGTAGGATTGAGAGCTTTGGGTTCACACTGATGGGATTTTCTTCCTGATTCTTATTATCTTCTGGCTTTGTTACATTGGGCAAGTTAACCTACCACTCTAAGACCACTCTAAGTTTATATATATATATATATATATATATATATATATTTTTTTTTTTTCTCCTTAGGTAATCTCTATACCCAACATGGGGCTCAAACTCACAACCCTGAGATCAAGAATCTTACGTTCTACCAACTGAGCCCACCAGGTGTCCCTTGTTTAAGCATTTTAAGGATAAAACGTAGGACATAAAGTTGTCGTGAGGATTAAATAAGACAGTCTAATGTAGCAAGTCCATACTATGTGCTCAATGCACACTGCTTTTAATATTGATCTTTATCAGTACCTTGAGGACATCCATGTCATGGCCTTTTACTTCCTTTATATTTCCCATAGCACCTCCTGCAGGCTGGACACCAAGTAAGCTTCCAATAAATATTCCATTGTGCCCAATATATGTTGGATGGTTCATCATAACAAATAGTGCAGTTCTCCCTCCTCAGAAGAGCACCACCGGGCCTGTCTGGAACGTGCTGACTATTCTTGCTATGGTCCATTATTAGCACCAACTTCATCCTGTCTTCCTGGCCCCTCACCCTCATGCTTCATGTTACAAGTCACTAAATGTTCTGGATTCTTACTTTAGCATCTCTCCCAAATCTCTTCCTCCCTTGTCTTTCCCACTGCCCTTCACCTCCACACCAGCTGTTTTGCAGCTCCCACCTCCCCTTGTGGGCCGGCGGCTCCAACTTCCTTCCTGGATTCCATACCCCCCCAGCCCGGGCCCCCACACCTGCCAGGTTAACTCCCTAAAACAGCATTTTTCATCCTGTCTTTCCCCCACTGCTCATTAACTTACCCCGTAAAGCCCACACTCCTCCACTTGGTTTTTAACGTTCTTCATAAATCTCTTTTCACCTTTCCTAGCAACGTTTACATTTAGCTCTATGTACTCTTAGTCTAGAGATTTTTCCTTTTTAAAGATTTTATTTATTCATGAGAGAATCACACAGAGAGAGGCAGAGACACAGGCAGAGGGAGAAGCGCTCCTTGCAGGGAGCACAATCCCAGGACCCTGGGATCATGACTTGAGCCAACGGCAGATGCTCAAGCACTGAGCCACCCAGGCACCCCTAGTCTGGAAATCTTACTCATTGTCCTCATAACATGCTTTCCTCACTTTTTCTCCAAAGCTGCTTCTCTTTTCTCCATTTATAACATCCAGTCCTAGTCTCTTCATCAATACAGATCTTGCCCATCCTTCAAGATGGGGTAAAAATTCTATTTTATCCATAGATTTTCTTTCTACATCACCCAACAATGAGGGCTGATGGCTCGGATCCTGAGAGAGTGGTTTGAGCGCTCACTACATGCCAGGCACTGTGCCCAGGGCTTGGGTGGCCAATACAACAAGGTTCTGTTTCTACGCTAGTGAATCTCAGTTGTCCCCTTTCTAAGGCTGTGGTGCTCACTGTGTCACTAGTCTTGATACAAAACGCACATTGCCTATCGTATCCCACTAGCACCACTTTGAGATGAGGAAAGTGAGGTTTAGGGAGGCCTTATGACTCAGGGTCCTACTGGTAAATGATCTCCTTTGTCTTTGAATGTTCCTAAAGGGCAGATCCCCGTTAGCATAGTTTTTGGTGATGCTAACAGTAGCTGACAGGTTAAATGCTCAATTTGAATTTCTTGAATAGAAACATTTTGATTTTTATATATGGATTTTTGGTTTTGCTTTGGCAACTTTTGCAGCTAGAAGTGATTGAGAGATCATTGGCTTTTGATTTTTCATACCCTCAAAACATATCCTTTAACCCGATAGCCAGAAAAATGTCGCAGTCAAAGGTGTCTCACAAACAGTCAATACAACTCTTTCAAATAAAGGTAAAATTGCGCATTAAGCTGCATAAATAGGTGGATTTGTATTAGCTTTGCCTTCAGGCAAACTTATTCCAGAATTTTAATAACAAACATATAGGAAAAAAAAGTGTGATTTAGTTTTTATTTCCCAAATATGGGGAGTTTGTACATTTGAAATAGACTTCCCTTTGGGCAGTGTTGACGCAGGTAATGGCAAGGCAGGCATATTTCCATCAGCAGGAGCTCTTTTTGAAGCAGGAAAAACATAAACACCCCCCAAAACAAAATCTTCTCCCTCTTGAACATATATTCACTTCAGAGAAAAACCTCAGTAGAAGGGAGTTCTAATTGGGGCTTACAAAAGTTTAACACAGAATGATGTTAAACATTACATTTCTTTTTTTTTTTTTTTTTACACATTTAAAGTGATTTTCCTTTGAAGATGCATATGACATTTTGCTTTCTCTTTCATCACATTTATTTTAAAAAGGTTAATTTTATTTTAGGGCCATATATCTATTTACCAGTAGTTTGCCACTAATCAAGCTGTTACATCTAGATAAATTTGTTGTACAAATTCCATGTGAAGAGGGGCATTCTTGTAAGGAAAATATCTACAGAACATAAAGTGCAAAATAGCTGACCAGGGCTTTTATTATCATAACTTGTATCATTTCTGGACCACTGTCACTAGACATTAATTCCCACAGGGTCAAAAGTTATTCTGCATGCCTATGTGTTGCAAAGTTGCTTTCAATTATTAATAAAACAAGCAAATATTAAATGAGATGCACCATATGATACAAGGAAGCAAAATAGGCTTGCAAATCTGCTTAATTTTCTCTCTTTAGCTTTTATAGACTTGTTTAAAAATGAACCATAGAAAATTCTCTGTACATTTTAACTGGGAAAGTACAACGAATGGTATCTCCACTCTCTCCTTCTTCTCAATGAGTGCCACTGGTTGTGCATCAAGGTGAGGATATGTCTTTGATTATTAGCACTCCATGCTTGTCTTTCCTTATCAGCTTCATTATCAAGTAACTATCAACCTCATTATTAGGAAAGAATGTCAAGTAATTTGAAAGCCTCAAAAAAAAATCATGGCGAGAGTTAGAACATTTGAATCCAAGCTGTGCTGGGAAGTGTCCAACCCCTGGCTCTTCCCATCCCTGGTGCTATTAATACCTTGATTTTTAGTGTTTGCTGACTTCCTTGGGGTAAATGCTTCCATCAGCACCAATTGCAAGCTACCAACACAATGCCATTGACACAGAGTTGAGAAGACCTTTTATAAATTATGTCAGAAAGCATACTTAGGATGTCCATTTGGACATTTTGCCAGGAGTGGAATATTAGGGTGCTTTTTAAACCCTGCTTTCTAACTGGTATGTAGATTTCAAGCCTACCTATTTGAAGGGAGCTGGCTCCCACACACCACTGAGCCATTCTCCCGCTAATTAGAAAATATGTGCTTGAAACCAGTCACACTGGGATACGGGGTACAACTGTTAGTCACAAGCTAAGATGTTTAAGGTTTATCCTATTTCCATTTATTTTTTGAATATTAATACCCTCAAAAGATTCCAATTCAAAAGATACAAAAGTTGTAAGGAGTCTATCACCCCTGTATCCTAGCCACGAAGTTTTTTACCCTGGAGATGAACAGTGTTGTCAGTTTTATATCTGTGTTGTGTATCTACACAAAAATATTTTATGCAAACGTATATAGCCCATCCCCTCATTTTTTAAAACATAAATGGTAACACGCTATACATACCGTTTTTTCACCTTTTGTTGTTATTGTTAATACATATTGACAAATGTTTTACATTTATATACGAAGAGCTTCCTTATTCTTTTTAACACAGCATAAATATTAAATTGCATGGTTGTCCCATTATATTTCTGAACTGTCTCCTGTTGATGTGGATCTATTTAGGTTATTTCCTATTTTTTGCTTTTACAAGGGCATGAAATTCCTATTATGGCATTTTATATGTGTGGTTTTGCACATGTATATATATAGTCTTAAATACGTTCTCAAATTAATTCCTAGAACTGTGATTTCAGTTTCAGTATTACCAAATTTTGGATCTTTGTAGATGTTATAATAGAAAAAAAAATCTCAAGATGACTGTGATTTTTATTTCCCAGATTATGAGTAATATTGACCATCTTTCTTTTTATTTAAAAGTGCTCACTTTTCTGTGAAGTTTCTGTACATTTCCTTTATCTTGCATTACGGGACTATTTTTAAATCTTTTCTCCCCCCCCCCCCATTTTTTTTATGTATATAGAGAGAACACCGAGGGGTAGGGGGAAGCAGCAGAGAGCGAGGAAGAGAGAGAATCCTAAACTGGGTGTGGAGCCTGACACGGGGCTGGATCTCACGACCCTGAGGTCATGACCTGAGCTGAAGTCAAGAGTTGGACACTTAACCAACTGAGTGACCCGTGCGCCCCTTAAACCTTGATATATGGTGGGGATAAGTTATGTACCCAAATTATATTTTTTATATGACAATGCCACTTTTTCCATAGCCTTTGTTAACTAATCACTCTTTTCTCCACCAGTCTGATATGCCATTTTTACATATTAAATTCTTCTATGCTTTTCTATCTTTCTGGACTTTTTAAACCATGTTCATGTATTTGTGTATGTATACATGTGCATGCCAATATTACTCTGTTTTAGTTTTTAAAGCATTAGAAGGCATTTTAATAACTGGAAGATGTAGTCCTCCCTCTTGATTGATGATTTTTCTTTATAAGGCTTTACATGTGGGGTGCTTGGATGTCTCAGTTGGTAGTCATGAGTTTGTGAGTTCAAGCTCCATGTTGGGTGTAAAGCTTGCTTACATACATACGTAAATATAAAAAAAGAGACTTTTCATGACTCTATTTGATTGTGCGTTTTTTTCCATATGAACTCTGGCATCTGCTTATCTTGTTTCAAAGATTCGTGGATTGATATTTTATATAGGATCCATATTTATAAGTAAACCTAAGATAATGGACATCATGATGTGTGTCTTATTATCAAAGAACATTGCATTGTATGCTTCTCTATCTATTCAAGTCATTTATGTTCTTCTGTAGCTTTTAAAGTATCATTATACACTGTTTGCTCATTTTTTGGGTTAATTTTTTTCCCAGATATTTTAGGGTTTTTTTTTTCTATTGCTATTGAGAAGCCAAACTTTTACTGTATTACAGTTTTTAGTTTTTGAATAACATAGTTGGTAAATCGAAAAGTAGGACATCTTCCCCAGAACATGTTCAGAGATGAAATCTCTATTGAGCTTTCAAATGTGAATAAATGACTAGAAATGAGCCATTGACTTCTCGTTCGATAAGAGATTTCTATACTCAGTTTATCAGATTGGAAAATGGATGCAAAGCACACCCGAATTAGCTGTATCATTCTTACAATTTACAAGGTAAAATTCTATCTTATCATAATTACATGTTACCTCCTTGGTTTAATCATTTTCAATGTTAAGTTTTTGTGCCTTCCTTCCACTTAGGTAACCTTGCGTGTGCACTAACTGAATGGAGAGGACGATCTCTTGAGCTTGCCTGTTATATTCATTGGGCTCCTCCAATTAAATTCCTTTCTTCTCCTATTCCGGCATACTTCTTAGTCACAATGAACCAGCAATTTTTTTCTAACCTTTTCCCAAGTTTCTTAGTCCTTACCATTCCACCAATTCTTAGCGTTGATCTTAGTAAATCAGCACATAGTCTATATAAAAAAAGGATGTATCTCATTTAGATGCCGATGACAATGTCTTCTCAACACCGCCCACGGCAGACAGAGGTGAACACACACAGGGGAAGGACTACTAAATCACACTGTGTATTTTGTATACTCAGCCAAAAGAAAAGAAGAATTTAATTCCTCACATCATCTTTTCCTGTGTCTCGGTAGCCTGACACCTTCCTCAATCACCTAACTAATGTGCGGAAAGAATGAAAACTCTTTGAGAAATCGGTGACCCAGAAAGTTACAAACCAAAAATTATGAAGCATCAAATGACATGCTATTTATCATTTTTCTTCTTCATAAAATTCACCACTTATACACTCTGCTTAGTGGCTATATATAAAAATGTTCTCTGGGTGGTTCATATGACTTTAATATGGTGTATATACATAAGTGTAAGATCTTTTTATTATAAAATTATTACTTGCTTATTAAAGAAGCCTTAAAAATAGAGAAGTGTAGGAACAAATCCCTGATTCATTCATGTTCCTAAATTCAAACACAATCTCTCCAATATTTTGAAAGCATAATTTTACCCATATATAGTCTATATAAAACTTTATCCTGCATAGCATATTAAAGGCATTTTCCTTTTTATAGTACATTTGAATGGTAAAATCGTTTAAAAATAAAGTATATAAAATAACAGACTTCTCCCATCATTATATAGTCTAATTAGCTACAAGAGACAGTAGGATATAGCAGTATGTGCATGGTTTGGGAGTCAGACAGATGTGGGTTCATCAGCCATATGCGTCTTCCTCTATATGTTCTTCGCTTTATCCCTACTGATTGAATTGCTGATTTTTAGCTGAGTATATGACCTCCCTGGATGAAGATGACACGCTCTTGTCTTCTTACAGGGAGCAGTTCTATCTAATATTACATGAGTGAAATGGTTTATGAAACTTCGTAGCTTTATTTTAAAAATGAGGGAACATGCTCTTCCTTGCCCCTTCCTCCTTTCTGCTGGCTGGAACACATGTATGAAGGCCGGAGCTCAAGCAACCATCTTGATCCCAGTGGCAAAGGCACACTCCTGGGATGGAGCAAAGCTAAAAGTTTGGGTCTCTGAGGATTTTGTGAAATGTCATATTTACCCCAGACTGCCTGCCATCCTGAGCTTTTCTAATAGAGATTTTTATACATGTTTAAGTCACAGTTAAGTTGGACAAGTTCTAAGTCACTCACAGGTTTATTGATTTTAACTTATACAATTCTTTCAGTGCCAAATCATAGAAGAATGGTAGTTTATACCAAAAGGATGGGTATTGTTTCCATAAAAACAAAAGAAAACTAAACCAACAAAAAATTCTCAAAGGCAGGAAATACCAGCATGGTTTGGCAGCTCACTGCGATCGGCAGGAACCTAGATTATTTTTCTTGTTTACTTTGTCATTCTCTTCTTTTTTCTCTAATCCCTTCATGATCCCCAAATGGCTGTTTCAGGCTCTAGAATCATCTAAGTACATAAAAAAATGTATAAAGCAAGAAGTAGGAAGCTATTTTCAAGAAATCCCCAGCAAGATTTTTCTTAAATCTCATTACCAGAATTATATCATATGCCCATCCCTAGGCTTACTACTTGCAAAGGAGGGTGGGACTACTCTAATCAGTTTAGACTAGTCTAGATTCATCTCTTGGGGCTGTTTGCCTTTCTTCTCAAATGAAGTCAGAGCTCCATTAGCAATAAAGAAGCAGAATAACTGAAGGCTAAGTCATTAGCTTCAGCTGTCACACTTGTCATATGACCGTAACTTTGTGGTATTATCTGTGCAATGGGGTGACAATGATGCCCAACTCTTAGGAAAATCAAAAAAAGATGCTACTTGAAAGGAGCTAGTAGAGTACATTGCTCATACTGGATGCTTAATATATGGTAGTTATCAGGATTATTATTATTTCCTTGAGTTGATGTATCTGATCCGATGCCAAGGATATTTAGGGTTAGCTTTTGCCTTTTTGGCTATTTTTTTTTTCTTAGAATTCTTTTTTCTTTTTTTTTTTAAATTGAAGTTTGATTTGCCGCATATAATATAACACCCAGTGCTCATCCCATCAAGTGCCCTCCTCAGTGCCCATATATTTTATATAACTCTAAAATTGGCATCCTTTATACAGCTTTTCCCCCCTCTTCTCTCTGTTTAGGATTCTTTTCTTGGGTGTACTCCTAGAAGTATAATTACTAGGTCATTAAATATTAGTGGAATAAATTTTGGCACTTCTGGGTTACCACAAAAGTCATATAGAAATCAGGAAGTCGAAACACTCCTTATACCTTCCCTGGCAAGTACACTGGGCTACACATAAAGGGAGACTCAGCTTTGGGGAACCATTAATACATTCAAACAAAAGTAAACTTGAGACAAGTTCATTTTATCATGGTTCCAACTGCAGCCCCCCTTTTTTTCCAAAGAGAAATCAGTGTGGCATAATGGAAAGTTCATTAAACTTGTCTTCAAATTTCTGGGTTAAAATTTTTGCCTTGTCACTCTCTGTGAGCTTGGGCATGAGCAAGATCTCTGTGATTCCATTCATTTCCTTGTAAAACGGGGATAATAGAAATAGCCTAGCTCCACTGCAGTGAATAAACACATAAGGCAACACTTTGGAAATTGTAAAGGAATCTAGTTATAGAGATGATTATTAGTATCTATGGGAAAGGGCAGAGATTTAAAAAAAAAAAAAGAATGCCTTCAACTCAATAAAGCAAATACTTCTGCATTCCAGACATAGTTCTCAGGACTTCAATTCTATTACGTCATTTAATCCTCACAGTACCTTGAGAAGATAAATATACCATTATTATGATCATTTCAATGAAGAAATTGAGGTGCAAAGATGTTAAATACCCTTTTCCCACAGTTGCTATAGATTTGAACCCAAGCAGCTTGATTACAGAAAGCCGAGGCTGAGTCACAATGCTACACTGTTTCTGGTGTTTTTAAAAAAATGCTAAGATGAATGCCTCTTTCCTAATGCCTGCACATCAAATCAGGGGACTTTGACCCAAGTAGCAGCCTCAGTAGCCCACACTTCCCCTCCCCGTGGCTAGAGGGGTCTGAGTGCAGCCACATGAACGTGAAGCAGGAGCTGAGAGGGCACCTGACTGCAGGTTGGGTTCCTTTTCTTTTCTGTGTGTGTGTGTGTGTGTGTGTGTGTGTGATCACACATATTCACAAGTGCTGAGGACTGACGAAAAAAGAGCCATCCATCTATCCCTAGGACCAGTTGTGGAGAAGGTGGCATTTGCCTTCTCCCTCTGGGTCTTCACATCTCCCTCCTGCTCTTCACTTTCTCTTACCTGTTTTCTCTTACCTGGCTTGTGCCTGTTGCTTAGAATTAAGCTTTCTATCCTTCTCGCTAAAAACCCAGTTTCAACTAGTTTCCTCTTTAAAGGGGTCTAATCAATGAACTTATGGACTACCTCAGGTATTAATAACGGAAATGAAGCATTGTGCTAATTGTGTCTTTCCAGGGGTAAATGCATTTGAACATAGAGGGGTGATGGTTTAATTTGCAGATATTAAAATTTAGAGCATTAACAGAAACTGGTGGGTGAGGGAGGAATATTGGGTGGGATTTGCAATACCCTTCAACTCATGCAACTGAGTCTACTCTAGCTCAGACAGGAAGCAAGTAAAAGAGAGAGAGAGATGGTAAAAAAAGAAAAAGAAAATGAAATAAAAGAGAAAAAGGAGAGGGCCGTGGGAGGGGAAGAGACATCTCTGGCAGCCCGAGGATTACTTCGGTTTTCTTTAGGAAAGCAAATGCCAGCTCTCCCAGTCTCCCTGGCAGTGAGGAGCGGCAATGGCCGATGAAATATTCACAGTCTGCTCTGGATTTCTCATGTGGGTGCTTCACCTCCCTCCTGGTCACTTCTTTCTTCTTCTTTTCAGAAATGAGGACATGGGATTAAAGCAGCAGCAGCAGCCATATGTTGATGGCTGAGGGAAAAGGCTAAATTAATCCCAAACAGCTTGGTTCTGACATCCTTAAGCCACTAATCAACACCAACAAGGCCTACCTCCGAGTGTGGGATTATGTGGGAAAGAATAAGTCCCTTATTTATTTAAGTTACTCTTTTTCTATTACTTGTAGCAGAACACAATTCTTAATCAATATGACCTCTGGCTGAAATGGGCTAAAGGCATTTAAAATGGCCTTCGATGACTACCTTGCACCTTCCCTGTCTAAATATATCTAAAGGATCTACTATTGATTAAGCACTCACTGCACACAAGGTGTTTCGCTAGCACCACTGACTCCTCGCGTGATGGCATGACGATGGTATTATTAGCTTCTGACAGAGGCTGCTGAAGCTCAGACAGCTTGAACCATTTGCTTAAAGTCACACTGTGTAAACACTGGGTCTTTTTCTGAAAGGTATATATATATTTCCCCTTAGCTCTCCTGTCCTGTCTCCTAGGCAGGGATAGAGCGATTGCATTCCCTGATCACTTCCTTCCTATTCACTCCACAGTCATGTCACAGAGGATTATGGCCCCGCATGGAAGCTGGTCAATGCTGGACTTACAGGAATTTTTATGGGGGCGCCTGGGTGGCTCAATCGGTTAAACGTCTGACTTTGGCTCAGGTCACACTCAGGTCATGATTCAGGGCCCAGGGATTGAGGCCCTCATTGGGTTTCCCATTGAGCGGGGTGTCTGCTTCTCCCTCTGCCTCTCCCTCTGCCCCTTCCCACCTGGTGCTCTGTCTCTCTCTCTCTCAAATAAATAACATCTTAAAAATTTTTTTCAAAAAAAGAATTTTTATGAACACTAAAAACATTCCTTACAATTAACTATTATTTTATACCATCAGGGTTCACTACAAAATGGTCTGTAACCATGGAAAAAACATGGGGCTCATGTGTGGGCTTAAAATAGACCCTAAAGGTCAGGCGATACTTTGAAGGAATGATAATGGTCTTGAGAAAGATAAAGGAAAGTAATAATACAGGAAGATGAAGGAAGAAATGAGTGTTGGGATAACACCATGTTAGCCACTTTAGACGTTCATGGCCACCCACCACATGCTACCTTCCCAACCTCTGGCCATCTTGCAAAGGTGGATGATTGGTCCTGACAAGGATCAGATGAAGTCATGGAGATGGATCCCTACATCCACTGTCATTTTGAAAGAAAAAAAATATGTAAAGCGCATGCTACTTTTGTAAACATGCTTCATGAGCCTTAACATTTTGAATAATCATTTCAGTTCTGGACATTTATCCTAAGGAAATAATTATTGACATGGGCAAAGATTTTAAGCAAAGATGGTATTTGTCGTGCTATTTATGTGACCAGTAACTAATATATTGGAACAGCCTGAAGACTAATATTTTGAATCATGAAATTTGGATGATTATGTTTGAATAGTTGGACAATTAAATGATTCATACCAACAGTGGAATATCACAGAGACATTTAAAATAGAGCACAATCTTCTATTACTCTGTCCTGCCAGTGAATTATGTAGTACGCGCTATACAATAATTATTTCCGTAAAAAATACGATGCATGCGTGTTTATGTACAGAAAATACAATAGAAGGACATGTATGTGGCAAGTGTAAATGAAGAGAGGTCTCCGGAATTTTTAATTTTCTTCTGGTTGCACACATTTTATTTTTCTACGCTGAAAAATTATTTTTCTCCATATCAGTTTTGTTCTAGGAGAGGACACACTGGAAGTAAAAATAGTGAAAAAACTATGAAAGATGGTGCCCATGCAGATCACACAACGAACAAAGCGCATGGCCCACTCTCTGTAGACACTGCCATAAACAAATGCCTGGAGATGGTGATTTATTTTCTGTTAACAGAAAACATTTTTTTTTTTTCCTGAGGTGCTTCGCTCCTTAGAAACATGATGCCTCTTTCCAAACATATTCTGGGTGGAAGGCACCATTGTCATGTTGGAAGCAGAAGCAGAACCACATTATTAGCCATGAATCAAGGGAAGCAATCATTTTAGGAGCCCTTAAAATAGCACCAGCATCCACCAATGCAGATTCTTTTATTCGACCTTCCCTAAGACACTAATGCTGCAGTTTAAATTATTTATTTTCACTCTTGCCTGTCCTCCTCCCATTGTTCTCTGTCTGGTGATGGGGAGGGACACCATTGACCAGAAAATCTAGCATCTCCTGCATACTGGCAGGAGATGAAGAGCTCGAGTGCCAATCAGAGACTGAAGGGGGATTGTTTGAAGGATGGAGGAAAATTAGGTAGAGGCTGTGACTGCACATATCGTTTGCCTTCCATCACGGATAATATACTGTTAATATTTAAATCAGAAAGAAACACCAGAATGAAAAAAATATATTTGACCTTGTTTCTTTTCTTTGTCCCACTTTCCTTTCACCGGGTCAATATCGAAAGTATATCTATAAACCGCATAAGGCCAGGGATTGGCATATCTGCAAGTACCCAACGCTGTAGCCATGGCAAGACAAAAGCTATATTAAATTTTATGCCCAATGCCGAGTTTTAAAAGTTTGCTGTCTTCCACCCAAATTTAATATTTTGAGGTTTTGGTACATACAAGCTTGACAAATCAACTTTCTGTTCTTGAGTTAAAGGCAAATAAAAAGCTTTCAGAAAACTTCATGAACATCAAATGTCAATTGCAACACAAGATTTTGATACAACTCTAAGTAAATCTGAAACATATGGATTGAATTTTCCTTGCAATATTCTAGTGTTTGGAAGGAAAATCTGTGCAAAAATGTGTTGTGGGTTTTCTGAAACCCCCAAAGTTGAAAAAACATTTTGATTTATTTAGACTTAGAAATGGGATAAGCATTTTGCACCCCAGGAAACTTAATTAGGTACCAAATTCAGTTTAGCACTGCATGGCACAGGGGCCTGAATGAGTGAACCCCCTTTTGCAGTTATAGCAAATGGTTTTAGTACATTTGAAGTATGGAATCTAATCAGTGGAGGAGCCAAGCGGTTTCTTTCTGGGGCTCTAACTACCCCATACAATCTCCATCAGCTTCCCCTCAAGTCACCTCCAATAAACATACAATAAATAAACAATAAACAAGCAAAATATGCAAACCCAAACAACCCTACCACGTAAGTAAAAACTTCAAGGTTGTTTCACAAACTAAACTGCCAGACAAGTTTCCCTATCCTACAGAAATTCTTGTGTCTCCACCAAGAACAGAGAAACACTGACGACCACCCTGATTTTGCTTTGTTATTTTGGATCTCATCTCAGACCTGAAGCCTTTCGCTTGATTTAACTGCATTGCTTCCCAACCCTCAGTAAAGTTCCACCGAGGAACCTATGTCGCAGCAGTTCACACCATTCTACTGGGTCGGCGCACAAAAGTTCACAGCGAGAAGTGGGCTGACGTGACCTTTACAGGATGGTAGCACTGCTATGGACCACTCCACCCTTATCAGACTGTGGTTGTCCTTCAAATACACTGATTTTCAGTTGCATTTTAGAAATCTCCTTTTTTGGGGGCCCCTGGGTGGCTCAGTGGTTGAGCGTCTGCCTTTGACTCAGGCTGTGATCCCAGAGTCCTGGGATCGAGTCCCACGTGGAGCTCCCCATGGGGAGCCTGCCTCTCCCTCTGCCTATGTCTCTTCCCCTCTCTCTCTGTGTCCCTCATGAATAAAAACAAACAAACAAAAAACCAAAAAACAAACAACAACAACAACAAAAAGAAATCTCCTTTTTCAGGTTAGAAATCTTCTCCAAATTAGAGATTCAGTAAATGGAATTGGTTTAAGACTTCCTTTGGCTTGCCTTGCTAAAAATGTAAAATCGTTACATAAACACAAACACAAAAACAAAAACATCTAAGCTTTTGATTCAGGAAGTTTTTGGATCACGTTTTGGTAACTATCTGTAGAAACTGGAAGAAGTACCTTAAATTCTGAAGCTCATTTTCCTCCTCTGTAAATATGGGCATACCAGTGCCTCCCTCACGGCACTGTTTCAAGAATAAGAAATAGAACACACAGTTTACCTGGCAGTGTTTTGCACATAGTAGAAGCTCAAAAGGCATTACTTCTTTCTTCTCATTTCTTTGAATATTCTGATAACCATATTGCCCTGTATTTTGGTTCAAATCATCAAATAAATTATCAAAAACAACACCTATTGTCTGTTACAAAGTTGTCTGGTTTTTGCTTCCCAGGAACACAGAGATCTTACAAGCATCCACACTCCAGGATCATGACCACTTGTATATGTTTGCCCTTAACAAATTGAAAAACTGTTGAGGAATAATTAGAAAATGAAATACCTCTCTCTCCTCTCTCTCTTTAAAACCAGAAAGCATTAAAAAGAGAAAACAATAGAAAAATCTTAAGGATGGGAGATATTTTAATTTTTCACATAAAAATATGCATTTTTTTTTTTCCAAGACCATAATTACATTTCAAATTTTAAGATTCATGAGTTGTTTTTTTCCTCTCCTATCAGGTATCAAACACTGGCTTGAGAGATATTTGCTGTTACCAGGCATTGGGGACTAGGTAAAAAAAAAATTAGCCAAAAGAAAGCAATGATTCTGATTAAGTAAATTCCATTGAACTCTTTCTAGTAAGCATTATTCAGGTCATGAATGCTAATTTGTCCTGCAGGGGGCTGTGGGTAATTACCCAGAAAAACTATCAGCTTTATTGAGTCGCTACAAAACAGTATCACTGAATGGTACATTGTAAAGGCAGACAACCTTGATGTGTACTCACAGAAGTGGGTATTTTTTTTTTTTCCCCTATTGGGAAGATTTTATAGGCGAGATAGAAATGATCATAAATGGCATTTTGCTTAGAAAAATAAAGCCACGTCAGCGTCACTTCCTGTTCGATAGTCAAAGAAAATTCCTGACATGCATAGACATGTATCTGAGAAGTGCCACCAAAATACCCAAACAATTTTAGCTTTGTGCATATTTAAAATTGTGTAGAATCAGAACCATCCTAAAAAAATGAAGCAAATATGGCACATTGGCCGCATTCCAGCAACTACACAGAACTGCTGACATTACTAAAATCTAGATAATTTAGTCCCATATGGGAATCCATACCACAATTATGTTGTCCCTGCTCCGACACAGCCCTGATTTTGCACTTCTTTACGCGTGGCTTTTTATAATCTTAATTCCCTTCACCAATAAAGCAATTTGCATTCACATAGTCTTCCTGGCTAAGACAGAAAGAAGAAGAAATCTGTTACATGACCTTGGTCTCTTTACAGTTGATTACAAGGAAACAAACTCTTCAAGTAACCCATTCTCTCATCTTTTTTAAATTGATGTGAAACATCACACTACAAACTGTTGGAGACTACCCACAGCAGGCTGGAGACTCACATATTAAAACGTAGGAGGCTCCCGTGTTTAAAATCACTCGGTCTGTTCATTTAGCACGAGGAGGTAAAACCCATACTAAGTTCAGACCAACGTACGTCATGGACAAACATCTACATGTTAAAGAGATGGCATTCCTCTACGAAAAGACTGGAAGAAGCTATTCCAAAATGTTGAGATTTAAAAAGTCATTTTTACAACTCTCCATCCTTTATTGAAATAATTTGAAAAATGTGCTGGCTTGATTCACTGAGGCCTATCCTGACACTTTGTAAGTTTAACAAAAAGTAATCATTTCCAGAACATTGTTTTCTCTATAATTTGGCCCAAATAGTGTCAGACTTAAGTAGTCACATGGAATAGGTTTTTCTTTTTTACCTCACCTTGCCCGTCTTAAAACAGCACAGGAGAAACACGCAGAAAGTATAATCATACTGAACAATTAAACTTTGATGAAGAAAGCGAGATTACTAATTTAAAAAAAAAAAAATCCCTTTCTGCTACACAAAGCAAAGCAAAGGGGCAGGTTGCCTATACTTATTAACAGCAATGCTTTTAGAAGACTGAAAGATTAAGTGCCTAGTCATCGGTTATTTTTTTAAAATATTCATTTGAGAGAAAGAGAGAGAGAGAGAGACAACAAGAGCAGGAACAGGAGCGAGGGGCAGAGGCAAAGGGAGAGGCAGACTCCCCCCTGAGCAGGGAGCCCGACCTGGGGCTCAATCCCAAAACCCCAGGATCATGACCTGAGCTGAAGGCAGATGCTTAACCAACTGAGCCACCCACGTGCCCCTCAGTCGTCTGTGTTTGACAAATCTGTGGACTTCTTTCGTTGTGCCCTTAGTAGATGACATCTCTCAAGGTACCGGTAGCATTTTGATTGCCAGTGATGGTTTATTTTGGAAGGATTCTATTCCACAGTGAACCTGGCCGAGTGACAGTTGTATCTGGCTGCAGCTACCTGAGACATTTCATGTTATTTTTTTTAGATTTAATAGAATGTTTACTTTGAAGGATAGGGATCTATATTATTTATTATTTGTTTTTTTGCCCAAGATCAGGAAATATCTGCATACAGTCTTTGTTTCCCACTCGTAGTAAGCACTAAGATATGGTTGAGATGCGAAGCTTTGATTGTGTTCTGAGTTAATATGATTAAGCTTGCAGGGCATGCTCTTCATTTACTTTCTTGTGAAAACTTGTGAAAACTTGTACGTACTCACATATCAAACCCAGAAAGCCATTTTTTCCTTGTCAAATAGTTTTTTAAAAGGAGCCTGCAAAAGGCACTGACTATGAAAAAAGACAACCCAATAATGGAGAGTTCAAACTGTTCATGTGTACTAATAATGAAATCCACCGAAGTATTTTTCATTCTTTCTACACCTTGACAGTGACAAAAAGGAGCCAACATAACTTTTCCCCCCCAGCGGATTAAAAGCAGCTCTCGGTTTTCACTGTAACTATAACCTATGTCTAGTAATGGCCTTTCAGTAGAATTAAAGAAAAAAAAATCAATATTATCACCAATGCATATCTTCTCTGGCTCTAGCCTTGAGAATATAAAATCGTTTTTTATCATGGCTCATTTTAAGGGAAAATGAGTACCATATGTATTTCATATACAGTATTAAAGAGTTTGAATGAGTGTGTTTGTCAGGTTAACACTTCTGGGTTTAATAAGGAATTTTGTTTTTCAGCCCTCTTTTCATTGCTCACCTAGGACCTAATCTACCATCCATACCCTAAAAAATTCCCTCCAGTCTGCAAAATCGGGCCTCATGGGTACTTGTCGAATCTGCTTTCAACTCAAAGATAGGCACCTGAGAAATATGATTATATTCAGCTTTCACATCATCGTCATCACACCTCACACAGCTAGCTCTCTAAGGGTTACTAACACGAATGCCAGTTCAGTCTAATTTAGTTCAATTAGCAGAATAACTCCTTTAATTTCCAAGGAGGCATCGGGACACCTTAATCAGTGGGTAGGACTGGCCTGCTTAGTACCACCGCTCAGTTAACTTTTGCTCCTAACAGTGTGGTGCTTGTTGCGTGAACAGAAACTGAATATATAACAAAGCTCCACAAACTTTCTTTCCTGGACTTAAGTGTATGCAAAAAACGACTTGGGGTCTTCCTTCCTTGTCACCCTGGAATTCCCTCTGCCGGGCAGACTTGCAAGGATTAAGCAAGCCGTCCCAGGCATGTATTTCGCTAAATCCTTGCATACCATTCAGAGTGGCTGCTGCCTGAACAAGTTCCTCCTGTTTGCACACAAGAAATGGCTGGTGCAAACAATTCAATAGAGAGCCTGCCTGGCACAGCCAGTCAGGGTGTCAGTTCAGCTTCGTGCCAGTTGTTAATCCATTTGCTTTACATAAAAGATGGAAAATAGGGCTTTGTTACTTGAACTGGTTCTTCGGGCTCTGTGTAAAGGAGTCTTTTTTTCATTCACGTTGTTAGTTTTTTTTTGTTTTGTTTTGTTTTTTTTGTGTGTTTTTTTTTGTTTTTGTTTTTTTTTTTTAACAGTTTCTATCATCATAATGCCCCTTGTTAGGAATCTGGTAATATGATTTCTACCACAATGCAGGCAGGCACCAGGTTTACAGTAAATTCACACGAACTGTCTGTCAAAATGCCGTCTATCCCACTTGGGTTACAAAGCACGTATGTGAATAGGGCAGAAGGTCAATGCAGTGTAGGATGGCAGATAGAGTGGTAAAGAATGGGCCGGGAAGCAGCTTTTTGTTTGTTACTAATACAGGCGGCACCTTTTTTTTTTGCCATGTCACTGATGTATTTTTTTCTAAGCAATTTCCCACCAAAGGAAGACAATACACCTTGAGCGGAACGAGGGCTATGTTGTCCCCAAGAGAAGCAAAGGCCACTAGACCTTAAGATGCAGTTAATGGGGTGTCAGAATTACGAGCAGGCTTGTTGGCTTTGTGTGTTCTTGTGCATTGATCTCCGATTCATTTTGGCAGTTGCGGGACTCCATTACCCTAGATTTTAATCATTCTGAGAGACAGGGATTTGATACACAAGGAATGAGGCAGTGGTTGAAAGAAAGGAGGAAGCAAAGGGCGACTTTAATCAAAATGTGATTTTAGCATGAGGAGAGGGAAAGAGGAGCTATGATATTGCATACATTAAGAGGTGGAAGAATCATTCCGTTAGGGATCAAAAATTTCTTGAATTGAGCCTCCAGAAAAGGGGCACATGGGCGGGGAGCCCTTTGGGCTTAGTTGTTCAAACTAAGTCCCGAAGCGATCTTCAAACTAATATTTAATATATATTCTTGGTGGATAGTTCACCTTCTAAAGGTTATGTCAGAGGCAGATCTGGAAAATAAACGAAGGAACAGAGTCTGTAACATTTCTTGTGAGGTGTCCATCCACTCATCTGTGGTCCCCACATTGGGCTGGATAAAGTTGGCAGGGCCGGCTTCCTGGGTATCGACCTGGGCACACAGCCTCAGGATTTCATGCTCTGCTGTCACAGTCTGGAAATTCCTATTTTTAAAAAAATAATTATGGACAATGCTTTATTAAGAACAGTATAATCGGATGGATATAATATGGCATCAGCCAGTGAATGTCTTGTATTGAGAAAACTCGTTTCTTCTCCCTTTCTTCAATCCAAATTTGATGCTATTAACCAATTCCATTATTTAAATTGACTACTAAGATGGGTATCAATGTGATTTATCAGAATGTATTACCCATTCATTAGGCTTTATTTTTAGACTCTTTCTGTAAAGATCATCTCCCCTCCACTTTTCCTGAGAAAGAGTTGACATAGGACATTGTGTAAGTTTAAGATGCACAATGTGATGATCTCATATGTGTATATTTTGGAATGATTACCACAACAAAGTTAGTTAACACATCCATCGCCTCACATAATTGAACTTTATTTGTGTGTGGTAAGGACATTGAAGACCTACCCTTTTAGCAACTTTCAACTACATAATAGACTATTCTTTACTGTATTCACCACGCTCATTCATCTTCTTTTTTTTAAAGATTTTATTTATTTATTCATGAGAGACACAGACAGAGAGAGAGAGGCAGAGACATAGGCAGAGGGAGAAGCAGGCTCCATGTAGGGAGACCAACGTGGGATTCGATCCCAGGACTCCAGGATCACGACCTGAGCCGAAGGCAGACACTTAACCGCCTAGCCACACAGGCATTCCTCATTCATCTTCTAAGTGGAAGTTTATACCTTTGTCCAAAATCCCCCCATTTTCTCCATATCCCCCAGCCCATTCAGCCCATTTTATTTTTTGTTTCTATGAGCTTGGCTTTTTTTTTTTTTTTTTAGAGTCCACATACAAGTGAGATCATATATTATTTGTCTTTCACTGTCTGACTTATTTCACTTAGCATCATGCCTTCAAGTTCCATCCATGTTGTTGCAAATGACAGGATTGTCTTCTTTTTTATGGCCGAGTAATATTCCAATATGGATTCCATATATATCTATATATCTAGGATGTCTTCTGTCATATATACATATATCACATTTTCTTTTTTCATGGTCATTTAGGTTGTTTCCATGTCTTGGCTTTTATGAATAATGCTGCAATGGACATAGGGATACAGATATTTTTTTGAGGTAGTGATTTCATTTTCTTCAAATATATACCCAGAAGTAGAATTTATAGATCATATGGCAGCTCTATTTTTCATTTTTTGAGGAGCCTCCATACTGTTTTATATAATATATGTCCAAATTTAGATTCCTACAGACAGTGCACAAGGGTTCCCTTATCTTTGTGAACACTTGTTATCATTGTTTTTTTGATAATTGCCAAGAATTCTAGCAGATGCAAGGTGATATCTTATTGTGGTTTTGATTTACCTTCCCCTGACCATTAATGATGTTGAACATCTTTTCATGTACTGTTGGCATTTGTGTGTCTTCTTTGGAAAAATGTCTAGTCAGGTTTCCTATCCATCTTTTACTCAGATGATGATGATGATGATGATTGAGTTGTGTGAGTTCCTTATATATTTTGGATATCAAACTCTTACTGATATACGGTTTACAAATATTTTCTCCCATGGCCTCTTCATTCTGTGAATTGTTTTTCTTTGCTGTGCAGAAACTGTTTAGTTAGATGTATGAAACTCTTAATTGAATCTTTGAGCTTGTGTTGTATGATGTGAAGTCTGATTGTATGATGGAGCATGGACAAAAACAGAGGAGATACATGTGGTACATGTGTCTATTGTTCCTTATCTCCTATGCACATAGCATTTGTGGTGCCCCAATGGGCACAGCATCCCAGTGGACAAATAATGCGTGGGAATTCAGTGAATTTCAAAGTGAGCATGAGGTAAGTGGGTTACATCTGTTACTGGGGCGGTGGTGACAATGATGATGGAGAAAGGAACTAAAATATAGGGCAACACATAGCTTTTTTCCTGTTCAACCCTTCCTACACTTCAGTAAGATAGAAAGTGACTATAGAATGTTCATGCATCAAGAAAGGAAATGAAAACAATTGAGTTAGTTTTGTGTAGTTCTTTCACTATTCTGGTAAGAATAAAATGCATATACATATCTAAGTCACAAAATAGAAATTGTGTGATTTCAGTGTTTCCGTGTGACTTAAATGCTCTTGTATTTGCATTTAAAATGGGTATTGCACAACACAAATTGAATGGTAAAATCCATGCTAATTTAAAATTTGCTTAGAATGGCATGAAATAGCAAATAAACACCAACGTAAGTCATGAGAATGAGGCTATGGAGGGAAGGAAGAGAAATCTGTGCATTTTAGGACCTTTAATACCATTTCCCCCTGCTTTTTGGACAACATGCCCACATTTTAATTTTGCACAGAACCCTACAAACTATGTAGCTGGCTCTGAAACTAGGAAATATTTCAACCAGGGAAATGGAAAATGGGATATGTCCCCAAGTATCATAAGGTAAACTTTCCAGCTTTCTAAATTATTTTATCTTTGAAGGAGTCATTCAATCTTGATCATAATAATAGTAAACAGAACCCCTTCTTTTGGTCTCAAGAATCAACTCAGGCAGCAAACATGTCAGTGCCCTGTCATTGATCCACTCAACACAGCTCAGCAACTTGAGAGCTACCTTTCTGGTTATGACAAGTAATGTATGACCAGTTGCTCTTATGTGCTACCTCCTTCCTGAGGAGAAAGATGAATGGCCATCGTACAATGTGAAATGGAGAACTTGAAAGAAACACACTTCCAGAACATGCAATCAACTGAGAAAAGCATCACTAATCAGAAGCCAAGGAACAAACAATTTGTAAATTAGTAAATGAACAATGCCCTACAAGCCCCAAATAGTTAATTTACCACTAGAAGATAAGCCATTTGCCCATCCACATTGGTAAAATCAATCCCTGAATAGAATTGCTTAATGCTAGTGTGTCAACATAGAACTTCCCTGTCAATATTAAGCCTGCTTCTGTTGAAGAGAAAGTGCAGAGGGGCTCCCTCTCAAAGGGAATGTTAGTTCTCATATTCCCCTAGTCCTGCCATTGGTCCCACAGCAACTGATCAAATCAGCACATCTCACCTGTGCCTCCTTCATCTTAACCTTGACCACTTTCTCTAAACAAGCAAGCAATCCTTTTCCCTTTGCTATTTGAAAATTGTTTTCAATTGCGCTTAACCCTTTCTGACACATCATGTACGGTACTTGATTTGTTCATTGTTAGTTTTCTCCTAATAAGATAGTTGGCCAAAGCAAAATCTTCATTTTTTGTTCACTGTTATATCCCCAGAACCTAGAAAACTGCCGGGCTGGAGTAGGCCCTCTATGAACTAGGAAATATTTATTCTCTTTCTTTTTTTTTTCTAAAGATTTTATTTATTTATTCATGAGAGACACACAGAGAGAGATGCAGAGACATAGGCAGAGGGAGAAGCAGGCTTCCTGTGGGGACCCTGATGTGGGACTCGATCCCAGGGTCCTAGGATCGTAACCTGAGCCAAAGGCAGATGCTCAACCACTGAGTCACCCAAGCACCCAAGAAAAAATTTCTACCAGGGAAATGGAACAGGGGATGTGTCCCAAAGTACCATAAGATAAACTTCCCAGCTTTGTAAATTATTTTTTCTTGATGAATAGGGGGGCAGGGGGAAGAGAAGGAATGGTTGAAGTTCAAACAAGTTTGGGAAACACTGGATTAAACAAGACACAACTATCTTCTTTATTGCAGGACTTAACAGGCCTTTGATAGCTCAATGTTCATTGTCAATCTCCAACAGAGGTAACGTACAAGTCAATTGGACCCCGGGACTCTTTTCTCCTCCCTTAAGAGCGAGTATTCTATGGAGCACATTTTGGGAAATGTCATCCTATGTGGTAATTTATTGACCTCACAAAATTTTAAATAAACATTTTACCAGAGTAAATCTACCTCTTCCCTTCAAGTTCTTAATATTTTATGAAACAATCTTTCTTAGGCTGATTAGAAAGGGGCTGCCATTGGGGTCCTGCTCTTTCCAGACTCATCATATTCTTGCATTTCACACTAAAAGAAGTTTATTTTTAACCTGCATTTGATACAAATGCCACGGTCTTGGTTACTCTGCCCTACTGTTCTCTGCATTTCCTATAATTCTACATGTTCATCAGTCTGCATCTCTCAGAACAGGAACAGAAATTCCTCCAGGCAGAAGGAAAGGACCCCAATCACCTGCAATGATCTTTAGCACAATATTTAGGTCCATCTTGTGTGTAATGTGGTGCTTTCTAAATGATTTTAATGAAAATGGTATAATGATATCGATCCCCTAGTAAAGAACAAAAGCTGAGATAGATGTCAGAAAGTAAAAACAAAATAAAATAAGAAGTCAGGGTTTCTCAATTCCAGGCTTCAGGAGCCCGCTGTTGCGATTGATGGTAAGGTTGAAACAGAGACACACTCTGTACCTAGATGAGGGAACCAAAATACAAACATGATAAGGCATACGGTCCACTGTCAAAAGAGAGTGTGAACAATTACTAAAGCCGGATGGCAAGTTATGGCAGCCAAAATCACTTGCATGGCACCCTCAACACGCTCTCTCCGCTGTCTGACAGCTAACCCAGACAGTCAGTAAAAATCACGTAGAGAAATATTGCAGGATGGTATACCAATAGGTCATTAGGAAGTCCTTGTAGACAAATCATCAGATGTCTTTGGTAAAACCCATAATAACTTACTCATAATTTACGGGCTAAAATGCTGCATTTGTGTAAAGAAGTGAACAGAATAAATTTTATAAATATAAATACTTTCATAGTGGCATTTCTCAAATCTATCTTTAAACAGTTAACATTTGCAGCAGCAGTGAGCTTTGCCCCAGAGACTAATCTTGCGGGTGCTAATGAGTATCTCTAGTCCCCTGGGAAAAGGGTATGAATCCAGTACATAGGAGTTTTTGATCTAGCTAGAACATATCAGCATCAATTCAATATCCACAACTTGGAGGTTTTACTATAATTGAAGTTAATACATTTATATTAGTTCCCCTCTGATAGAGTTAAATTATTTGTTCTGGATGTCAACTAGTTTTGAGGGGTGAGGGCTCTTTCTTTTTTAAAAGAAATGTACTTTTTTTAATGTGGTAAGATATATGTAACATAAAATTTACCAGTCTAGCCATTTTTAAGTGTACTGTTCAGTGACATTAAGTACATTTATTGTTTTGTCAGGTGTCACCACCAACCATCTCCAGAACTTTTTTCATCAACCCAAACTGAAACTCTGTGCTCATTAAACCAAATTCCTTGTTCACCTGTCCTCCCAGCCCCTCGCAACCACGATTCTACTTTCTGTTTTTATGAGTTGATTATTCTAGTTACCTTATATATACCTGGGCTCCTTCAATATCTGTCCTTTGGTGTCTGGCTTATTTCACTTTGTATAAAGTCTTCAAGATTTATCCATGTTGTAGCTTGCATCAGAATTTCATTCTTTTTGAAGGTTGAATAGTACTCCATGTTATGTATATACTACATCTTATCCATTTCTCTGTAGGTGGACATTTGAATTGTTTCCATCTTTTGGTTATTGTGAATAATGCTACTCTGACCATTGGTGCACAAACATCTATTCAAGTTCCTGCTTTCAATTCTCTTGGGTATATACTGAGAAGTGGAATTGCTAGATCATGGGTAATTCTATGTTTAGTTTCTTGAGGACCGCCATACTGTTTATGCAGTGGCCACGCCATTTGATGTTCCCAATGGCAATGTACGGGGGTTCACTTTCTCCACATCTTTGATACCACTTGTTTTCTGTTGTTGTTGTTGTTGTTGTTTGATAAGAGCCATTTTAGTGGAAAAACTTGCTTTGCCTTTATGTTTCATAAATATTTTTCTTCATTTTGTATAAAACCCTGGTGGTAGGGATTAAAGTTACTGATAATGAGCTGAAATTTTTTTTCAGTCCAAGAAAATATTATTCCTTCTTTCTTACCAGATCTGTTAGTTTCTTTCAAGATAGGATGGCAATACTCTATGTGTCTATAACCGGTATTATGGATATGTGTGTGTATACATATATATAATAGATATATATTTTATTTTTTTAATATTTTACTTGTTTATTCACGAGAGACACACAAAAAGAGAGAGAGAGGCAGAGACACAGGCAGAGGGAGAAGCAGGCTGCATGCAGGGAGCCTGATGTGGGACTCGATCCTGGGTCTCCAGGATCACGCCCTGGGCCAAAGGCGGCGCTAAACCGCTGAGCCACCCGGGCTGCCCTAGATATATAATTTATTACTATGATGTGATTTGTTTTAGGTATGTTACCAAAACTTACTGGTATAAGAAAAAATTAACGTGAATATAAGATTACTATTAGAATTACAAAAAGGGTAGTCCAAATACTTTCTTTTGACACTCGATTTTGTGTGTATTTGTACAAGTGGTGGGTTTTTGTTTTGGGGCTCGCTAGTGATGCAATCAGCATATCTCTTTTTAACTTTTTGCATTCAGGTCAACATTATGCTGCCTCACACAAGCTTCATAAATACAGATGCTTTCTGCCTGCGAGGTTCTCACAAGGGCATAGATTCTAGGCTCCAAAGATGAAACATTACCTTTGTTAGAACCAACACCAGCAAGATGCTCCTATTAAATAAGACAAACAGGTAGCCTGACGTTTTGTGATAATTTTAACAATTGGGTTCAAGTCCATTCCCTCTTCTAAATTAAGTGCAAGGAGATTCATCATCCTGGCCAATAAGTCCACGGCAGGTTGTGCGGACCTCACCACCTAGGCGCCTGCGATCATGGGTGTGAATCATAGCATTTATGCTGCCTAAGGCACTGGCTTATGAAAGCACAGCCTAGACCCAGCTGATGAAGCTGCAGCATAAAACAACACTTCAGTAGTCAGGAGCATGACAGCCCACAATGGTTTATTGGACCAAAGAGTATAACATTGTAATTTACTTCTCTAATACATGTCATGTTCTCTCTTATTGTTTCCCCTTATGGAGTGAAATATGTAGGTAAGAGATTGCTGTACAAGCTTCATGTGTTATGCCCCTCCAAAATTAGAGAGTAACAAACTGTCTTTATTATCCTGTGCCTTTGGTAAGCTGCCACAAATCACAGAAACCACTGCAGGTGAGCATCTAGTGGTTTAAAAAGTCAAGGCAAACTAAAAGACTTCATGTCTCTGCCTGAAGCTATTTTTGAACTACAGTACAGCTAGACACAATTATTATACTTCCTGGCCCTTCCTTTTTATTGTACGTTCCTAACCATTTTTTTTTCTTTCTTATTGACAGGAAACCAGGATTTATGAAGTCTGGCTGGATGCAAATATTTAAGGACTTAATTTTTTTTTCCCCCGCTCCCCAAACATAACAATATAAGCTGCATGGTGTTTTGGTGAGTTTATTTTTCTTTTTTAAACTGGAATTCGTGGCTGTTCTCCAGCTGAAAACGGCAGTAGTCACAGATAATTTAAAGAGAATAGCTTGCTTGTTTGTCAAGCAAACATGTGTAATCTGATGAAATTATTAATGTCATAGTGTTAACTCTCTTCTCATAAATACAGTTAACAGTGCTGACACTGCAATTATACTCGAATGTTCCGGCTCTTTGCTCATTCGCTCAATCTGTCAGTCCAGTATGGGGGAGACAAATTGTGGTGGGCACTTGACAATGCACAAAAGAGATATAAAGCTCTTCTGATTAAACCTTGATGAAAGATTAAACGGTTCTGAATGCTTGCCAGATTCTTGTGATATGACATTTCTAACCAGTGGTAATAAAGTTCTATTTAACAGAGGTTTTTGAAAAAAAGATGATAGAGATGACATACATACATACATACATACATACATACATCTATCTCAAATGTACCCATGCATATGTTAGATAGAGTAAGAAACAGCACAGTCACCTCCCACCTTGGATTAAAATTTTAGAAACAAGATAACATCAGTTCTGATATTGGACTGATTTTTACAGCCCGTTGTTTTTTTTTTTTTTTTTCCTAACGGAAATGAAACTACACATACTTGAACATTCCAGGTATTATCGTCCTCTGTTGTCTTCAGTCTCACAATGTAATAGCTGTTCACAATACCCCCTTCAAGTTGAGGGGTCCCCTACTTTATTCCGTAAAACTCCGATTCAAATTTTTACCATACCTATTCCTTCAGGAGTCAAGAATGAGAAAAGATTTAGTGGATGCCCTTTTTATTGTTAAACTTTGTTCACATCTTTTCACTCTTGGCTTTGGATCAAGCGAAAATGGACCAGTTCATAATAACGGTTAACAATTCTCTAGCACTTATTTGTCCCTGTAGTGTTCTAGCACTTTATATACTTTAAATCGTGTAATCTTTATACGACGTAGCCACTAGTATTTTCCTCTTTTGCAGATGAGGAGACTGAGGCACAGAAAAGTTCAGCAACTTGCTTAAAGCCACACAGCTAATAAGTCGAGCTGGAAATTGAAGACAGGTCTCTTACAACATAAACTTGTCATCAACCTGTGGTTGATTCATAAAATTCATAAAATAATTATAGTGTATATTGTAGAAGCCTATAGCACCATGGATCGATAATTATCAGTGTTCATATTAAGAAGGGTACTAAGTCAAAAAGTTTCTTAGAGCAAAAAACAAAAGAGAAAGCTCTTGCATTTCAATACTCTGGCGCCTGGAGCAAATGCATCCACTAAAGGTGAAAGAAATGGGGAACCCAGACAGGTTGGACCTGGCTGCCTAGACCTTACTGTTGACTTACTTGGAGCAGATAAATTGAAATAATAAAGAAAACTGGCAGTTTTCCACACAGTGTTATTACTAAAACCTTGTTGCAGATTCAGAAGGAACCTATGCAAGTCATTCCTGGCTGTTTTGTTCTCTATTTGTTACAGAAATCTCAGAGCTGTGCTTTCTCTTTGCCACCATGCGCAACGCACTGCAAAACTTGTGTGAGAAAAGATCATTTCAGGAGGATGGAGAGGGTTTTAAAAATAGTTAATAGAAGGAAAAAAAAAAAACTTTGTGTCAGGTAGAAAGGCAAGGACAGAGCAAATTCGCCAAAGGAACAAAAAAAAAATCGTTTTCTTTTTTAATTGTGCTAAACAGTTGTTTCCCTCTCTGAAAGTTCATTATATTTATTTGTCATCAGGGTAATTGAGCTACACTTGTTGCTAAGTCTGTTGCTTGCCTTCTGATGAACGGATTCATTAAGTTCATTTCTAATCTCTGTCTTCTAAATTCAATAAGCACTATAAAATTTCTTTCCTTGTATGGGAATTCTAAGGTCTTTTTTTTTTTCCTCAACAGCTTGAATTCCTGTATTCTGATTAAGATAGATGAAGTATTTGCATTCTATCCATATTCATAATCCTCTTTCAGAGTCAACCTAAAATACCACATTTGTTGCCCAGGCAGACACAGGCAATGTGTTACGATTGCTCTGGAGCTTTTTGTTTAGATGGATAAGGACCTCTCCCTCTTCAAATTCAACAGAAGAGGTGGTCACTAGGTGAATTCAGGCTGTTAAGAAACCAGAACAATCATGGTGTCTTTTGTGTGTGACAGAAACTGTAATTAATGATTTCCCCCCTTTTTTTTGCTAAAGAAAAAAAGAGAGATGTGGAGTTGACAGACATTTTATTAATAGTTTCTGCCAACTTGCCATGCATAAAAGGTTTTATTGGTTGCAATGCCAGTGTAAGGAAAGTTCTTTTTGATGAAATGTTCAAGATGGCTGTTTTATGGATGAAAAATGAAGGCAATCTGTCTACTGCCATTGAAAGTTTGGGTTTCAGTAATAAAATTAAAACTATTGTGACATTTCCTATTGTGTTATTTAACCATCTGCCTCCTACTGGTCCAATCAATGATAACATTACCTAAGTCCTCTCTAGTTAACAAGAAGACCTGCCAATATGGTGTCTCGTGGTTAATTTACGAGGAGATTTATTATTGATTAGGGCGTTTATGTATTTGGTGACCGCTGTTCTTCCTATAAAGGGGAAATACTTCAGTCTCGTGTTTGAGGGTTAAATATTCAGCTTGACAAACAATGGATGTTTGTATCCCTTCAGTAACTAGAAATCAAGGGACCGTACAAGAAAGCAACAAGGGATGTATACCAATGATAAGCTCTCATCGGGTGCGTAATATAGGACTCTAAGTAAGCACCTATTGTTTTCTTGCTTGGCATTTAATTAAAAGCACATCTTCCAAGAGGGTTTTCTCTAAACATGGGCACATTTAATCCATAGTTACCTGAATTAGAATTTTTCTCCTTTCAAAATTGTTTCATGCAAGTTTTTATTTAGAGTAGGCGTGTTCTTTCAATGATTTCCTGCTCATCAATCAAGGGGGGGGGGGGGAGGGAGGCACATTTTACCACATGGATTCACGATAAAGCAATGAAGGTGCTTCACCGTAGCTTGTTTAATCCTCCATTACACAGGGGTGAGAAGAAAAGGGATATTCGATATTTTAATAAGTCTTTGGACTTTGCTGCAGCCCAAATGGAATTTAATCAAGAAACATGAAGGGTAAGGTACGAAAGCACTCTAATCAGTGCATTGACCAACTTGCAGATATACTTGCTTTCTTTTGTTTACCACCATTATCATTATTAATTTCCACAACCCGCAGTGTTTGCCCCTACCTTTCACAAACTTCAATTTTGAAAGTCTTAAAAAGCTCACGTTTTGGAAGAAGGCAGGCAGCTGGAAATGTGCTCTCTGCACATTGATCTCCAAGCAGTCATTCCTTTTCTCTGGGAATTTTTATGTAAGCTCCCTTATTGGGAATATGCTAATGACATCCTCCATGATTACTGATTTTCTTTGAATCGTTATTCCTCTGTGGGCAAAGCAATCAGAAAGGGAGAACAGGAGATTTCCTTCTTGCTTGTGTGCCTTCTTCAACCATCTGCTCTCTCCTGATTCATTTGAATACGATCTGCAGTTTTTAGATCCTTTGCTCTGACATTCTGAGGCATTTGAAAGCTTAAAAGGAGTTAATAGTTATCTATCTATGTCACAAATGTGGTTCTCTGATGCGTTCTAAGTGCAAACCTGCCTACCCGGGGTTTCCATGGACAGATTAATTTTGTTAAGTAAAAAATGGTAATGTAGGTTAGCAGCTTCATGATATGGAATGAGTCGTTCTGAACATCTTTGTTATTAATGGTCTTCAGCAGACGCGTTGGGGAAAAAGAAGGTAACTTTAATACTTTGTATTAAAACAAAGTAAGCCAGGAAAAGAATTGTTGATTCTAAATTTGTCAAAGTGAAGAAAAAGTAAAACTGGAGAACTGGAGAGAGAGAAAGAGCGAGAGCAAGAAAGCAAGAGAGCAAATGAGGAAAAAAAAAAAAAAGAAGTCATGAGGGTACACTTCTTAGGGAAACAGTTGTAGGTATTCAGACAAGAATTCCAGATTCAGAATGAAGACTTCTGGGTGCCAGCCTGTACCCCGCCACCAAAACATGATTTACTCTCTCTTAGGAAAGTTACTTAATTTCTCGGAGTTTCTGTTTCCTCTGCGGTGACATGAAATGAATGTCCTATTCCTCTGCGGTGACATGAAATGCATGTCATAGGTGATATTTAAGGTTTTCTCCACCAGTAAAATTGTGTGACCATATTATTTATTCCCATGAAACACATCGCAGAGGATGGGAAAGTTACTTTATGGATTTGGTTTGCGCATGGGCATTTGATCTTGCCCAGGGAAAAGCCATTTCAAAATAAATCACCCACCTTCAGAAGAGGGGCTCAGAGCCTTCTGATTACACTTCTAAAAATGATGAGCATGGACGAAATTTTAAAAATGGGACACCGTATCTCGCTTCGGTTTATACGGAAAGGATAAATTGCTAAGGATGTTGCTGATTGATAGAAGCAAGTCTTCCACTTCAGTGAGTGAAAATCAGCAAGATTTTGACACCCCTGGCAAAACAGAGCTCAGTTAATATGCAGAATTGCCATTTAGGCAAGAGGGTTTGCAAAACTTGATGCTATTAGGTCAGGGAACGTTGTCAAAACATGAAGGAGACATGAGTTTGGGAATGTTGACACTCTTCGGGTATTCAGCTCATTTAAAAGTGAAGAGAGCTATTAATGTAAAATTGTTTCAGGAGGCGCCTCACTCATCCTTCTCACCCAATAATTCCTCTTTTTCTTTGCACATCAAGAATGAGATGAAGAACAGCCCAGCTGCCTCCACCTTTCACACAGTCAGGAGATTTTCGAGCAAGTAGATGGCATCTAGTGACCCTAACTTCTGATGGGACTGCTGGCTTGTGCTCTGAGCGACCACTGACCACTCCCTCCACCCTATAAATGTAATTCTTCTTGATTCTGTGTTTTCTCTGGCAACTGTTCCTGATTTGTGTCCTGATTTCTGTCGGATAGTTCTGGCTTGTTACAAACTGAGTGGCAAAGCCAAGACTTAAATAGAAATTACTTCACTGATGTGTTTCAGCTGACCAGAGACAAACTCACGCCCAAAATAACATCCACTCCCTTCCTTCCACATATCCCAACAAAGGGAAGAAACATACAGCCACTGTCTTCTTTTTTGATGTATTATACAAATAGAACACTTTTGAGAAACAGGACTAAAAATAGGAGAGCACAAGCATATCTTAATATTTCATGAGGTAAAATTTCAAAGGCCTGAAATTAAAGATAGGCAGGTAGCCAGTGATATATGGAGAGAAATATTTATTGCAACCATAGGCCTATGTTTGACGGACAGCAAATATTCTCTCGCTAGGAGTTTAGCTTTTGGTTACTCTAATGTACTGGCTTGTAATTGTGACATGCAGGGCCATGTGATATAGCAGCTGCTTAGCTATCAAGCTATTGCATCTACTTTTTAGGATTTTGTTTGTTTGCTTGTTCCTGAAATATAGTTTCGTAGATCTCCTGGAGGTCGAACGGTTTTGCCTCTTGTAATGGTGAGAGCATGTAACATTTAGATGTTGGTATTTCTGACTAAGTACTAGGGTTGTATATTGAGAGATATATTGTTTAAAAAGAATTTTTATTCCTTTTTTGCAGTTTTGTTTATCACTTACAGCTATTTTATATTTCTTTGTAGATTAAAAAATACGCATTGTATACTCAATGTCAGAAGAGCTCATAATCCAAATAAACCATTTTATACGACTCACATACTCTTCTATTGGGCAACCCCCTCCCTAAAATGACCTTCCTGTTCTGTTTCTGGATGAGGAAGAAATCCAGAAAGGAAGTGTATTCATCAGTTCCTACCTCAGCAAATTTCGGATCTACGTCAGTAGTGCACTCCGCACACTGCACTCAGCACATCAGAACAGTATCTGGATGGCAATATTAAATGCCGTGCTGTTTAAAACATCTTTCTGAACTCAGATTATTGAACATTATATCCAATTTTGAGGACGATTTTATTCACATGAAATCAGTTTTTCCAAGTTTAGAAATGAAGCTTTCTTAGTTTGAATATCGCACAGTGATGATTTTCAATGATTAGAAACACATTCATACTATAGCACGTCTGGGCCCAAGAATCCCTCATTTACAGCCCATTTTTCTCTAGCAACAATCTAAGTATTTCTAGGTTGTATTGCATTTCTCATTCCCATGTGCTCTCGGTCAATAGACCATCATTATCAGAATAAAGTTCTTTACATTTAACTGAATTTTAAACTTACGAAAGATACACAAATCTACTTGAAAATTGATATGAAAAAGTGAATAGAATTTAAAGTGTTCTTCACTTCTTTGGTCATTTTACAAAGACATTTAGGTAAAAAATGTCTTTTATGTATGTATGTTCCACATTTCCCTCTTTCTTTCTTTCTTTCTTTCTTTCTTTCTTTCTTTCTTTTTCTTTCTTTCTTTCATCTCTTTTCTTTCTTTTTTTTTAAAAATTAGTTCAAACCACCTAGGCAAAGTCATGAGAGTTTTTCAACCTATTAGGTAAAGATAATCACAATATTAGATGGAAAAGATGGAAAGACTATCACTGGAGATTGGTGGTTTTATTTCCTCCTGGAAACAAGCAAAACACATGTACTCTTTACTGAACTATTTCACCAAAAGTGAATAAACATAATACCATGTGTAGCAAAAGACCAGCAATTTCTATGTATTTGTGAGGGAAATGTACTTTAGGCTGACATCTGTGTACATTTTTTTCTGTATCTCCTACAGCTTGTCCATTTTTCAAGTAAATGTTTATTCAGATAGTCTCTACTTCAAACTCTGGAGTGTAACCTTGAATGATCATAGGAGTTGACAGTGTTATTGAATATATAACTTTAGCTTCTTCGTACTTTAGCAATATTCTGTATTTTCTAATATCTTTAAATGGACTTATATTGATAGAACTTCAGATGTCATTAGGCCTCTTTTATTTTCATTTATTTATTTATTTGACTTTAAATTGATACAACCATTAGCCCTCCTCGATACTTCTATCTGGTAGCCTCCTCACTTCCTGCCTCCTTTCTGAAGTTCTTCTTCTTTTTTTTTTTTTTTTTTAAGATTCTTTATTTGAGAGAGAGAGAGAGCACATGAGAACACTTGGGGGCAAGAGGCAGAAAGAGAGGGAGAGAGTAACTTGAGCAGCCCCCTCCAGGGGCTTGATCTCATGAGCCTGAGATCAGGACCTGAGCTAAAACCAAGAGTCAGAAGCTTAACCAACTGTGCCCTTCTGGCACTCCTCCTTTCTAAAGTCTTAAGACACTATTTTTTTTTTTTTTTTTTTTTTTAGATACACTTACTTATTTGAGAGATACAGAGAGAAAGAGACAGAGAGAGGAAGCACGTACGTGTGGGGGTGGAGGCAAAGCGAGATAGGGAGAGAGAGATCCAATCAGACTCTGGGCTGAGCACGGAGCCCCACACAGGGCTCCATCTCACCACTCTGAGATCACAACCTGAGCCCAAATCAAGATTAACCAACTGAGCCACCCAGATGCCCCAAAAGTCTTAAGATACTTTCCAACAAGTGTACATTGTGATGAAGTTGCATTTCCCCTGTTGAAGCAATAATCACGAACTAGAATTAAAAATTAAATGAGAATTAGAAATGAAATTATAAATTTATCATTTGTAAATCTGCCATACATGAGGTAGGTTTTCTAACTCATAAATACAAAGCATGAGAAATGTATCTCGGTGTTGTCCAAACGAACAAAAGGCGTTAAGGAAGATTTCTGTAACTCCGGAAATGAGAGGTGAATTCAGAGTTGTATACGGTACTTGGGGAGAAAAAAAGAAATAATGATACATAACTTGATATGCACTTTAAATAATTTTTGACACTATACACTTCATTGAAATCTTATCAATTTGAAGTAGATATTCTGCATTGATCTATAAATAATTGGATTTAGCTTTAAAAGTTCAGAACATGTATGTTTTTTTCATCCAAATAGTTAATACTTATTACAAAGATGTTCATGCTTCATAATTCTCTTCCGGATTGCCTTCAGCGGCAATTTATGAACCATCCAAAAAGATCAGTTCTTTTCAACCAATGAGCAAGTGCTAAAGTTGAAATAAAATGATGGCAGTAGCTTCCTGATGGTTCCTGACCTTGAGAAGCTTGTGGTCTAGAGGGAAGTTCAGCCTTATAAAAGATGACGTCAATAAAAGTACAGTGAAGGCTAGAGACAAGGATGTGCACACGTGGGTTTTGGTCACATGTGCATCGTTTGGTTTGTTTTCTCATCTGATTCACTGGACAAGGGTACAAATAACTCTTGCCTGTTTTCAAAAGCAAACCCCTCTCCGAAATTACCATCTCCTCCTGTTGAGGATGTTCCAGGGAAAGATTTAGACACGTTTTCCTAAGAAAGCTAGCACAGTGGCTTAAATGTAGAAGACTATGGAAGCTGTGCATGTGCAAGAAGCACGAGGAGGGTGTTGTCCAGAGGGCAGAGGTGCTGCCTCAGTAGATGTCTAATCTCATGCGGAGGTTAACTCTGAGTCTTTACTTTTACGTGCTGATGGTCTTTGATCTTCAGTCGTTCACTTGATTCATCATTTATACATGATTCATTGATAGGTGAATCAGGCTGGACTGCTAATCAATGTTTACTTGAGTGGATCTGATTCTCTCTTCCCAAATGTTTGTTTTTTTTTTTTTTTTTTCTTTTTCCCAAAGGTTTGTTTATTCACCACGGAGGCAGGGGCAGTGTTCCTCAGCAACCTTCTAATGCAGAAAGGTCACAAGACTCTTTGGTGCTTATTGATACCTGTGTGTACTCTAAAGCAATGCTGCCTAAGGAATTATCATTTCCCTAGGAGACTTGCGTTTGTTGCTCTTGAGGCATCCTAGAAATATCTTTTTTAAAAATAAAATATTGCATTTAAAGCAAGGCACGGAAATACCATTTAGATCATATAAAGGAACATTTTGATGTTCCTGTTTTTATTCTGCTTCAATTTCAAATACACTTCAAAGTATACCACTTTAATATGTGACAGAAAAATTTTATCATAAACAGATTTCTGAAATTACTTAAAATTTTAAAACAGGAGCAATATGGAGACTCCAGGCTTTTTATTTGAGTTAATTATGCCTTTTCATGCAACCTCTTCTTATAGACCTTTATATTTTCCCCTCTAAATTCTTCTGATCTTGAAAATCCCCTGATGATTTTTATTTTTTCCCT